>NW_027477323.1:0-82265 GCF_051020955.1 Megalopta genalis | reverse complement strand
CAAATCAGGTAGCTTCAAATCCATGCGAAACAAATGATGTTTCTTCAAATACTTGCGAAACAAATAATTTAGCTTCAAATACTTGCTTTATAAATGATTTAGCTTCAAATACTTGCTTTATAAATGATATAACATCAAATGCAGGCAAAACAAACGAGTTAGCTTCAGATCCATGCGGAACACAAGATTTATCTTCAAATCAATGCGAAACACATGGTTTAGCTTCATATTCTTGCGAAACAAATGGTTTAGATTCAGATACTTGTGATAAACATGATTTAGCTTCAAATGCAGGCGAAACAAACGAGTTAATTTCAAATCCATGCGGAACACATGATTTAGCTTCAAATCAATGCGAAGCACATGGTTTAACTTCATATGCTTGCGAAACAAGTGGTTTAGCTTCAGATACTTGTGATAAACATGATTTAGCTTCAACTGCATGCGAAACAAACGAGTTAGTTTCAAATCCATGCGAATTCCATGATTTACCTTCAAATCCATGCGAAACATATGGTTTAGCTTCATATTCTTGCGAATCAAATGGTTTAGCTTCACATACTTGTGATAAACATGATTTAGCTTCAACCGCATGCGAAAGAAACGAGTTAGCATTAAAACCAAGCGAGACACGTGATTTAGCTTCAAATCAATGCGAAGTAGATGGCTTAGCTTCATATCCATGCGAAACAAATGATTTTTTTTTCAAATACTTGCGATACAAGTGAACTAGCTTCAAATGCAGGCGAAACAAACCAGGTAGCTTCAATTCCATGCGAAACACATGATTTAGCTTAAGATTCATGCGAAACAGATTATTTAGCTTCACATACTTGCGATTAAATGATATAGCTTCAAATGCAGGCGAAACAAACGTGTTAGCTTCAAATCCATACGAAACACATGATTTACCTTCAAATTAATGCAAAGTAGAAGGTTTATCTTCAAAGTCATGCGACACAAATAATTTAGCTTCAAGTACCTGCGATATAAATGATATGGCCTCAATTGCAGGCGAAACAAACGAGTTAGCTTCAAATCCATGCGAAACACATGATTTGGCTTCAAATCAATGCGGAGCACATGGTTTAGCTTCATATGCTTGCGAAACAAATGGTTCAGCTTCAGATACTTGTGATAAACATGATTTAGCTTCAACTGCATGCGAAACAAACGAGTTAGTTTAAAATCCAAGAGAAACGCACGATTTAGCTTCATATCAATGCAAAGTAGAAGGCTTAGCTTCAAATCGATGCCATACGAATGATTTAGCTTCAAATACCTGCGATAGAAGTGATATAGCTTCAAATGCAGGCGAAACAAACGAGTTAGCTCCAAGTCTATGCGAAAGACATGATTTAGCTTCAAATTCATGCGAAACACGTGGTTTAGCTTCATATTCTTGCGAAACAAATGGTTTAGATTCAGATACTTGTGATAAATATGATTTAGCTTCAAATGCAGGCGAAACAAACGAGTTAGTTTCAAATACTTGCGATATAAACGATATAGCTTCAAATGTAGGCAAAACAAACGATTTATCTTCAAATTCATGCGGAACACATGATTTAGCTTCAAATCAATGCGAAGTAGATGGCTAAGCTTCATATCCATGCGAAACAAATGAGTTAGCTTCAAATACTTGCGACGTAAATGATATAGCTTCAAATGCAGGTGAAACAAACCAGGTAGCTTCAATTCCATGCGAAACACATGATTTAGCTTAAAATTCATACGAAACAAATGATTTAGCTTCAAATACTTGCGATATAAACGATATACCTTCAAATGTAGGCAAAACAAACGATTTATCTTCAAATCCATGCGGAACACATGATTTAGCTTCAAATCAATGCGAAGCACATGGTTTAGCTTCATATGCTTGCGAAACAAGTGGTTTAGCTTCAGATACTTGTGATAAACATGATTTAGCTTCAACCGCCTGCGAAACAAACGAGTTAGCATTAAAACCAAGCGAGACACATGATTTAGCTTCAAATCAATGCGAAGTAGATGGCTTAGCTTCATATCCATGCGAAAAAAATGACTTAGCTTCAAATACTTGCGAATATATGTGATACTGCTACAAATGCAGGCGAAACAAACGAGTTAGTTTCAAATCCATGCGAAACACATGATTTAGCTTCAAATCCAAGCGAAACACATGGTTTAGCTTCATATTCTTGCGAAACAAATGGTTTAGCTTCATATACTTGTGATAAACATGATTTAGCTTCAACCGCCTGCGAAACAAACGAGTTAGCATGAAAACCAAGCGAGACACATGATTTAGCTTCAAATCAATGCGAAGTAGATGGCTTAGCTTCATATCCATGCGAAACAAATGACTTAGCTTCAAATACTTGCGAATATAAGTGTTACAGCTTCAAATGCTTGCGAAACAAACGAGTTAGCATCAAATCCATGCGAAACACATGATTTAGCTAAAACTCAATGCAAAGTAGAAGGCGTAGCTTCAAATCCATGCGGAACAAATGATTTAGCTTCAAATACTTGCGATATATGTTATATAGATTCAACTGCAGGCGAAACAAATCAGGTAGCTTCAAATCCATGCGAAACAAATGATGTTTCTTCAAATACTTGCGAAACAAATAATTTAGCTTCAAATACTTGCTTTATAAATGATTTAGCTTCAAATACTTGCTTTATAAATGATATAACATCAAATGCAGGCAAAACAAACGAGTTAGCTTCAGATCCATGCGGAACACAAGATTTATCTTCAAATCAATGCGAAACACATGGTTTAGCTTCATATTCTTGCGAAACAAATGGTTTAGATTCAGATACTTGTGATAAACATGATTTAGCTTCAAATGCAGGCGAAACAAACGAGTTAATTTCACATCCATGCGGAACACATGATTTAGCTTCAAATCAATGCGAAGCACATGGTTTAACTTCATATGCTTGCGAAACAAGTGGTTTAGCTTCAGATACTTGTGATAAACATGATTTAGCTTCAACTGCATGCGAAACAAACGAGTTAGTTTCAAATCCATGCGAATTCCATGATTTACCTTCAAATCCATGCGAAACATATGGTTTAGCTTCATATTCTTGCGAATCAAATGGTTTAGCTTCACATACTTGTGATAAACATGATTTAGCTTCAACCGCATGCGAAAGAAACGAGTTAGCATTAAAACCAAGCGAGACACGTGATTTAGCTTCAAATCAATGCGAAGTAGATGGCTTAGCTTCATATCCATGCGAAACAAATGATTTTTTTTTCAAATACTTGCGATACAAGTGAACTAGCTTCAAATGCAGGCGAAACAAACCAGGTAGCTTCAATTCCATGCGAAACACATGATTTAGCTTAAAATTCATGCGAAACAGATTATTTAGCTTCACATACTTGCGATTAAATGATATAGCTTCAAATGCAGGCGAAACAAACGAGTCAGCTTCAAATCCATACGAAACACATGATTTACCTTCAAATTAATGCAAAGTGAAAGGTTTATCTTCAAAGTCATGCGACACAAATGACTTAGCTTCAAATACTTGTTATATAATTGATATAGCTTCAAATGCAGGCGAATCGAACGTGTTAGCTTCAAATCCAAGCGAAACACATGATTTAGTTTCAAAGCAATGCGAAGTAGATGGCTTAACTACAAATCCATGCGAAACAAATGATTTATCTTCAAATACTTGCGACGTAAATGATATTGCTTCAAATGCAGGCGTAACAAACCAGGTAGCTTCAATTCCAAGCGAAACACATGATTTAGCTTAAGATTCATGCGAAACAGATTATTTAGCTTCACATACTTGCGATTAAATGATACAGCTTCAAATGCAGGCGAAACAAACGTGTTAGCTTCAAATCCAAGCGAAACACATGATTTAGTTTCAAATCAATGCGAAGTAGATGGCTTAACTTCAAATCCATGCGAAACAAATGATTTAGCTTCAAATACTTGCGACGTAAATGATATAGCTTCAAATGCAGGCGAAACAAACCAGGTAGCTTCAATTCCATGCGAAACACATGATTTAGCTTAAAATTCATACGAAACAAATGATATAGCTTCAAATACTTGCGATATAAACGATATACCTTCAAATGTAGGCAAAACAAACGATTTATCTTCAAATCCATGCGGAACACATGATTTTGCTTCAAATCAATGCGAAGTAGAAGTCTTAGCTTCAAATCGATGCCATACGAATGATTTAGCTTCAAATACCTGCGATAGAAGTGATATAGCTTCAAATGCAGGCGAAACAAACGAGTTAGCTTCAAGTCTATGCGAAAGACATGATTTAGCTTCAAATTCATGCGAAACATGTGGTTTAGCTTCATATTCTTGCGAAACAAATGGTTTAGATTCAGATACTTGTGATAAACATGATTTAGCTTCAAATGCAGGCGAAACAAACGAGTTAGTTTCAAATCCATGCGAAACACATGATTTAGCTTGAAATCCAAGCGAAACACATGGTTTAGCTTCATATTCTTGCGAAACAAATGGTTTAGCTTCATATACTTGTGATAAACATGATTTAGCTTCAACCGCCTGCGAAACAAACGAGTTAGCATTAAAACCAAGCGAGACACATGATTTAGCTTCAAATCAATGCGAAGTAGATGGCTTAGCTTCATATCCATGCGAAAAAAATGACTTAGCTTCAAATACTTGCGAATATAAGTGATACAGCTTCAAATTCATGCGAAACAAACGAGTTGGCATCAAATCCATGCGAAACACATGATTTAGCTAAAACTCAATGCAAAATAGAAGGCGTAGCTTCAAATTCATGCGAAACAAATGATTTAGCTTCAAATACTTGCGATATAAGTGATATAGATTCAACTGCAGGCGAAACAAATGAGGTAGCTTCAAATCCATGCGAAACAAATGATATTTCTTCAAATACTTGCGAAACAAATGATTTAGCTTCAAATACTTGCGTTATAAATGATATAACATCAAATGCAGGCAAAACAAACGAGTTAGCTTCAGATCCATGCGAAACACATAATTTAGCTTCAAATCCAAGCGAAACACATGGTTTAGCTTCATATTCTTGCGAAACAAATGGTTTAGCTTCAGATACTTGTGATAAACATGATTTAGCTTCAACTGCCTGCGAAACAAACGAGTTAGCATTAAAACCAAGCGAGACACATGATTTAGCTTCAAATCAATGCGAAGTAGATGGCTTAGCTTCATATCCATGCGCAAAAAATGACTTAGCTTCAAATACTTGCGAATATAAGTGATACAGCTTCAAATTCATGCGAAACATACGAGTTAGCATCAAATCCATGCGAAGCACATGATTTAGCTAAAACTCAATGCAAAGTAGAAGGCGTAGCTTCAAATTCATGCGAAACAAATGATTTAGCTTCAAATACTTGCGATATAAGTGATATAGATTCAACTGCAGGCGAAACAAATGAGGTAGCTTCAAATCCATGCGAAACAAATGATATTTCTTCAAATACTTGCGAAACGAATGATTTAGCTTCAAATACTTGCGTTATAAATGATATAACATCAAATGCAGGCAAAACAAACGAGTTAGCTTCAGATGCATGCGGAACACAAGATTTATCTTCAAATCAATGCGAAGCACATGGTTTAGCTACATACACTTGCAAAACAAGTGGTTTAGCTTCAGATACTTGTGATAAACATGATTTAGCTTCAACTGCATGCGAATCAAACGAGTTAGTTTAAAATCCAAGCGAAACACACGATTTAGCTTCAAATCAATGCGAAGTAGAAGGCTTAGCCACAAATCGATGCCATACGAATGATTAGCTTCAAATACCTGCTCTAGAAGTGATATAGCTTCAAATGCAGGCGAAACAAACGAGTTAGCTTCAAGTCTATGCGAAACACATGATTTAGCTTCAAATTGATGCGAAACACGTGGTTTAGCTTCATATGCTTGCGAAACAAGTGGTTTAGCTTCAGATACTTGTGATAAACATGATTTAGCTTCAACCGCATGCGAAACAAACGAGTTAGCATTAAAACCAGGCGAGACACGTGATTTAGCTTCAAATCAATGCGAAGTAGATGGCTTAGCTTCATAGCCATGCGAAACAAATGACTTAGCTTCAAATACTTGCGAATATAAGTGATACAGCTTCAAATTCATGCGAAACAAATGATTTAGCTTCAAATACTTGCGATATAAACGATATACCTACAAATGTAGGCAAAACAAACGAGTTAGCTTCAAATCCATGCGGAACACATGATTTGGCTTCAAATCAATGCGAAGCACATGGTTTAGCTTCATATGCTTGCGAAACAAGTGGATCAGCTTCAGATACTTGTGATAAACATGATTTAGCTTCAACTGCATGCGAAACAAACGAGTTAGTTTAAAATCCAAGAGAAACACACGATTTAGCTTCATATCAATGGGAAGTAGAAGGCTTAGCTTCAAATCGATGCCATACGAATGATTTAGCTTCAAATACCTGCGATAGAAGTGATATAGCTTCAAATGCAGGCGAAACAAACGAGTTAGTTTAAAATCCAAGAGAAACACACGATTTAGCTTCAAATCAATGCGAAGTAGAAGGCTTAGCTTCAAATCGAAGCCATACGAATGATTTAGCTTCAAATACCTGCTATAGAAGTGATATAGCTTCAAATGCAGGCGAAACAAACGAGTTAGTTTCAAATCCATGCGAAACACATGATTTAGCTTCTAATCCAAGCGAAACACATGGTTTAGCTTCATATTCTTGCGAAACAAATGGTTTAGCTTCATATACTTGTGATAAACATGATTTAGCTTCAACCGCCTGCGAAACAAACGAGTTAGCATTAAAACCAAGCGAAACACATGATTTAGCTTCAAATCAATGCGAAGTAGATGGCTTAGCTTCATATCCATGCGAAAAAAATGACTTAGCTTCAAATACTTGCGAATATAAGTGATACAGCTTCAAATTCATGCGAAACAAACGAGTTAGCATCAAATCCATGCGAAGCACATGATTTCGCTAAAACTCAATGCAAAGTAGAAGGCGTAGCTTCAAATCCATGTGCAACAAATGATTTAGCTTCAAATACTTGCGATATAAGTGATATAGATTCAACTGCAGGCGAAACAAATGAGGTAGCTTCAAATCCATGCGAAACAAATGATATTTCTTCAAATACTTGCGTTATAAATGATATAACATCAAATGCAGGCAAAACAAACGAGTTAGCTTCAGATGCATGCGGAACACAAGATTTATCTTCAAATCAATGCGAAGCACATGGTTTAGCTACATATACTTGCAAAACAAGTGGTTTAGCTTCAGATACTTGTGATAAACATGATTTAGCTTCAACTGCATGCGAATCAAACGAGTTAGTTTAAAATCCAAGCGAAACACACGATTTAGCTTCAAATCAATGCGAAGTAGAAGGCTTAGCCACAAATCGATGCCATACGAATGATTAGCTTCAAATACCTGCTCTAGAAGTGATATAGCTTCAAATGCAGGCGAAACAAACGAGTTAGCTTCAAGTCTATGCGAAACACATGATTTAGCTTCAAATTGATGCGAAACACGTGGTTTAGCTTCATATGCTTGCGAAACAAGTGGTTTAGCTTCAGATACTTGTGATAAACATGATTTAGCTTCAAATGCAGGCGAAACAAACGAGTTAGCTTCAAATCCATGCGAATTACATGATTTAGCTTCAAATACAAGCGAAACACAAGGTTTAGCTTCATATTCTTGCGAAACAAATGGTTTAGCTTCATATACTTGTGATAAACATGATTTAGCTTCAACCGCATGCGAAACAAACGAGTTAGCATTAAAACCAGGCGAGACACGTGATTTAGCTTCAAATCAATGCGAAGTAGATGGCTTAGCTTCATAGCCATGCGAAACAAATGACTTAGCTTCAAATACTTGCGAATATAAGTGATACAGCTTCAAATTCATGCGAAACAAATGATTTAGCTTCAAATACTTGCGATATAAACGATATACCTACAAATGTAGGCAAAACAAACGAGTTAGCTTCAAATCCATGCGGAACACATGATTTGGCTTCAAATCAATGCGAAGCACATGGTTTAGCTTCATATGCTTGCGAAACAAGTGGTTTAGCTTCAGATACTTGTGATAAACATGATTTAGCTTCAAGTGCAGGCGAAACAAACGAGTTAGCATTAAAACCAAGCGAGACACGTGATTTAGCTTCAAATCAATGCGAAGTAGATGGCTTAGCTTCATAGCCATGCGAAACAAATGACTTAGCTTCAAATACTTGCGAATATAAGTGATACAGCTTCAAATCCATGCGGAACACATGATTTGGCTTCAAATCAATGCGAAGAACATGGTTTAGCTTCATATGCTTGCGAAACAAGTGGTTCAGCTTCAGATACTTGTGATAAACATGATTTAGCTTCAACTGCATGCGAAACAAACGAGTTAGTTTAAAATCCAAGAGAAACACACGATTTAGCTTCATATCAATGGGAAGTAGAAGGCTTAGCTTCAAATCGATGCCATACGAATGATTTAGCTTCAAATACCTGCTATAGAAGTGATATAGCTTCAAATGCAGGCGAAACAAACGAGTTAGTTTCAAATCCATGCGAAACACATGATTTAGCTTCTAATCCAAGCGAAACACATGGTTTAGCTTCATATTCTTGCGAAACAAATGGTTTAGCTTCATATACTTGTGATAAACATGATTTAGCTTCAACCGCCTGCGAAACAAACGAGTTAGCATTAAAACCAAGCGAAACACATGATTTAGCTTCAAATCAATGCGAAGTAGATGGCTTAGCTTCATATCCATGCGAAAAAAATGACTTAGCTTCAAATACTTGCGAATATAAGTGATACAGCTTCAAATTCATGCGAAACAAACGAGTTAGCATCAAATCCATGCGAAGCACATGATTTCGCTAAAACTCAATGGAAAGTAGAAGGCGTAGCTTCAAATCCATGTGCAACAAATGATTTAGCTTCAAATACTTGCGATATAAGTGATATAGATTCAACTGCAGGCGAAACAAATGAGGTAGCTTCAAATCCATGCGAAACAAATGATATTTCTTCAAATACTTGCGAAACAAATGATTTAGCTTCAAATACTTGCGTTATAAATGATATAACATCAAATGCAGGCAAAACAAACGAGTTAGCTTCAGATGCATGCGGAACACAAGATTTATCTTCAAATCAATGCGAAGCACATGGTTTAGCTACATATACTTGCAAAACAAGTGGTTTAGCTTCAGATACTTGTGATAAACATGATTTAGCTTCAACTGCATGCGAATCAAACGAGTTAGTTTAAAATCCAAGCGAAACACACGATTTAGCTTCAAATCAATGCGAAGTAGAAGGCTTAGCCACAAATCGATGCCATACGAATGATTAGCTTCAAATACCTGCTCTAGAAGTGATATAGCTTCAAATGCAGGCGAAACAAACGAGTTAGCTTCAAGTCTATGCGAAACACATGATTTAGCTTCAAATTGATGCGAAACACGTGGTTTAGCTTCATATGCTTGCGAAACAAGTGGTTTAGCTTCAGATACTTGTGATAAACATGATTTAGCTTCAACTGCATGCGAAACAAACGAGTTAGTTTAAAATCCAAGAGAAACACACGATTTAGCTTCATATCAATGGGAAGTAGAAGGCTTAGCTTCAAATCGATGCCATACGAATGATTTAGCTTCAAATACCTGCGATAGAAGTGATATAGCTTCAAATGCAGGCGAAACAAACGAGTTAGTTTAAAATCCAAGAGAAACACACGATTTAGCTTCAAATCAATGCGAAGTAGAAGGCTTAGCTTCAAATCGATGCCATACGAATGATTTAGCTTCAAATACCTGCTATAGAAGTGATATAGCTTCAAATGCAGGCGAAACAAACGAGTTAGTTTCAAATCCATGCGAAACACATGATTTAGCTTCTAATCCAAGCGAAACACATGGTTTAGCTTCATATTCTTGCGAAACAAATGGTTTAGCTTCATATACTTGTGATAAACATGA
This sequence comes from Megalopta genalis, assembly GCF_051020955.1. Taxonomy (NCBI): domain Eukaryota; kingdom Metazoa; phylum Arthropoda; class Insecta; order Hymenoptera; family Halictidae; genus Megalopta; species Megalopta genalis. Next base: position 72,233 of record NW_027477323.1, on the reverse strand, counting down.
TTTAGCTTCAACCGCCTGCGAAACAAACGAGTTAGCATTAAAACCAAGCGAAACACATGATTTAGCTTCAAATCAATGCGAACCACATGATTTAGTTTCAAATCAATGTGAAGTAGAAGGCTTAGCTTCAAATCCATGCGAAACACATGATTTAGTTTCAAATCAATGCGAAGCAGAAGGCTTAGCTTCAAATCCATGCGAAACAAATGATTTAGTTTCACATACTTGCGATATAAATGATATAGCTTCAAATGCAGGCGAAACAAACGAGTTAGCTTCAAATCCAAGCGAAGCACGTGATTTACCTTCAAATTAATGCGAAGTAGAAGGCTTATCCACAAAGCCATGCGACACAAATGATTTAGCTTCAAATACTTGCGATACAATTGATATAGCTTCAAATGCATGCGAAACAAACGAGTTAGCTTCAAATCCAAGCGAAACACATGATTTAGTTCCAAATCAATGCGAAGTAGAAGGCTTAGCTTCAAATCCATGCGACACAAATGATTTAGCTTCAAATACTTGCGATAGAAGTGATATAGCTTCAATGCAGGCGAAACAAACGAGTTAGCTTCAAAGCCATGCAACACAAATGATTTAGCTTCATATACTTGCGATATAAATGATATAGCTTCAAATGCAGGCGAAACAAACGAGTTAGCTTCAAATCCAAGCGAAACACATGGTTTAGTTTCAAATCAATGCGAAGTAGGAGGCTTATCCTCAAAGCCATGCGACACAAATTATTTAGCTTCAAATCAATGCGAAGCAGAAGGCTTAGCTTCAAATCCATGCGAAACAAATGATTTAGTTTTACATACTTGCGATATAAATGATATAGCTTCAAATGCAGGCGAAACAAACGAGTTAGCTTCAAATCCAAGCGAAGCACGTGATTTACCTTCAAATTAATGCGAAGTAGAAGGCTTATCCTCAAAGCAATGCGACACAAACGATTTAGCTTCAAATACTTGCGATACAATTGATATAGCTTCAAATGCATGCGAAACAAACGAGTTAGCTTCAAATTCAAGCGAAACACATGATTTAGTTCCAAATCAATGCGAAGTAGAAGGCTTAGCATCAAATCCAAGCGAAACACATGATTTACCTTCAAATTAATGCGAAGTAGAAGGCTTATCCTCAAAGCCATGCGACACAAGTGATTCAGCTTCAAATACTTGCGATATAATTGATTTAGCTTCAAATGCAGGCGAAACAAAGGAGTTAGCTTCAAATCCAGGCGAAACACATGGTTTAGCTTCATATTCTTCCGAAACAAATGGTTTAGCTTCATATACTTGAGATATAAATGATATAGCTTCAAATGCTGGCGAAACAGACGAGTTAGCTTCAAATCCCAGCGAAATACATGGTTTAGTTTCAAATCAATGCGAAGTAGAAGGCTTAGCTTCACATACATGAGAAACAAATGATTTAGCTTCAGATAATTGCGATATAATTGATAAAGCTTCAAATGCAGGCGAAACAAACGAGTTAGATTCAAATCCAAGCAAAACAGATGATTTAGTTTCAAATCAATGCGAAGTAGAAGGCTTAGCTTCAAATCCGTGCGACACAAATGATTTAGATTCAAATACTTGCGATAGAAGTGATATAGCTTCAATGCAGGCGAAACAAACGAGTTAGCTTCAAAGCCATGCGACACAAATGATTCAGCTTCAAATACTTGCGATATAATTGATTTAGCTTCAAATGCAGGCCAAACAAACGAGTTAGCTTCAAATCCACGCTTTACACATGATTTAGCTTCAAATCAATGCGAAGTAGAAGGCTTTGCTTCAAATCCATGAGAAACAAATGATTTAGGTTCAGATACTTGCGATATAAGTGATATAGCTTCTAATGCAGGAGAAACAAACGAGTTAGCTTCATATTCATGCGAAACACATTATTTAACTGCAAATCAATGCGATGTAGAAGGTTTAGCTTCAAATACGTGAGAAACAAATGATTTAGCATCAGATACTTGCGATATAAGTGATATAGCTCCAAATGCAGGAGAAACAAGCGAGTTGGCTACAGATCCATGCGAAACACATGATTTCGCTTCAAATCAATGCGAAGGAGAAAGCTTAGCTTCAAATCAATGCGAAATACCTGATTAGGCTTCAAATACTTCCGAATATAGATGATGTAGCTTCAAATGGAGGCGAAACAAACGAGTTAGCTTCAAATCCATTCGAATAACACGATTTAACTGCAAATCAATGCGATGTAGAAGGTTTAGCTTCAAATACATGCGAAACACATGATTTAGCATCCGATACTTGCGATATAAGGGATATAGCTTCAAATCCATACGAACCAAATGATTTTGGTTCAGATACTTCAAATATAAGTGGTATAGCTTCAAATTCAGGCGAAACAAACGGGTTAGCTTCAAATCCATGCGAAAAACATGATGTAGCTTCTAATCAATGCCAAGTAGAAAGCTTAGCTTCAAATCAATGCGAAACAAATGGTTTATCATCAAATACTTGCGATATTCACGATTTAGCTTCAACTGCATGAGAAACAAACGAGTTAGCTTCAAATCCATGCGAAACACATGATGTAGCTTCTAATCAATGCGAAGTAGAAAGCTTAGCTTCAAATACATGCGAAACAAATGAGTTAGCTTCAAATACTTGCGACGTAAATGATATAGCTTCAAATGCAGGCGAAACAAACCAGGTAGCTTCAAGTCCATGCGAAACACATGATTTAGCTTAAAATTCATACGAAACAAATGATTTAGCTTCAAATACTTGCGATATAAACGATATACCTTCAAATGTAGGCAAAACAAACGATTTATCTTCAAATCCATGCGGAACACATGATTTAGCTTCAAATCAATGCGAAGCACATGGTTTAGCTTCATATGCTTGCGAAACAAGTGGTTTAGCTTCAGATACTTGTGATAAACATGATTTAGCTTCAACTGCATGCGAAACAAACGAGTTAGTTTAAAATCCAAGAGAAACACACGATCTAGCTTCAAATCAATGCGAAGTAGGAGGCTTAGCTTCAAATCGATGCCATACGATTGATTTAGCTTCAAATACTTGCAATATAAACGATATACCTTCAAATGTAGGCAAAACAAACGATTTATCTTCAAATCCATGCGGAACACATGATTTAGCTTCAAATCAATGCGAAGCACATGGTATAGCTTCATATGCTTGCGAAACAAGTGGTTTAGCTTCAGATACTTGTGATAAACATGATTTAGCTTCAACCGCCTGCGAAACAAACGAGTTAGCATTAAAACCAAGCGAGACACATGATTTAGCTTCAAATCAATGCGAAGTAGATGGCTTAGCTTCATATCCATGCGAAAAAAATGACTTAGCTTCAAATACTTGCGAATATATGTGATACTGCTACAAATGCAGGCGAAACAAACGAGTTAGTTTCAAATCCATGCGAAACACATGATTTAGCTTCAAATCCAAGCGAAACACATGGTTTAGCTTCATATTCTTGCGAAACAAATGGTTTAGCTTCATATACTTGTGATAAACATGATTTAGCTTCAACCGCCTGCGAAACAAACGAGTTAGCATGAAAACCAAGCGAGACACATGATTTAGCTTCAAATCAATGCGAAGTAGATGGCTTAGCTTCATATCCATGCGAAACAAATGACTTAGCTTCAAATACTTGCGAATATAAGTGTTACAGCTTCAAATGCTTGCGAAACAAACGAGTTAGCATCAAATCCATGCGGAACACATGATTTAGCTAAAACTCAATGCAAAGTAGAAGGCGTAGCTTCAAATCCATGCGGAACAAATGATTTAGCTTCAAATACTTGCGATATATGTTATATAGATTCAACTGCAGGCGAAAGAAATCAGGTAGCTTCAAATCCATGCGAAACAAATGATGTTTCTTCAAATACTTGCGAAACAAATGATTTAGCTTCAAATACTTGCGATATAATTGATTTAGCTTCAAATGCAGGCGAAACAAAGGAGTTAGCTTCAAATCCAGGCGAAACACATGGTTTAGCTTCATATTCTTCCGAAACAAATGGTTTAGCTTCATATACTTGAGATATAAATGATATAGCTTCAAATGCTGGCGAAACAGACGAGTTAGCTTCAAATCCCAGCGAAATACATGGTTTAGTTTCAAATCAATGCGAAGTAGAAGGCTTAGCTTCACATACATGAGAAACAAATGATTTAGCTTCAGATAATTGCGATATAATTGATAAAGCTTCAAATGCAGGCGAAACAAACGAGTTAGATTCAAATCCAAGCAAAACAGATGATTTAGTTTCAAATCAATGCGAAGTAGAAGGCTTAGCTTCAAATCCGTGCGACACAAATGATTTAGATTCAAATACTTGCGATAGAAGTGATATAGCTTCAATGCAGGCGAAACAAACGAGTTAGCTTCAAAGCCATGCGACACAAATGATTCAGCTTCAAATACTTGCGATATAATTGATTTAGCTTCAAATGCAGGCCAAACAAACGAGTTAGCTTCAAATCCACGCTTTACACATGATTTAGCTTCAAATCAATGCGAAGTAGAAGGCTTTGCTTCAAATCCATGAGAAACAAATGATTTAGGTTCAGATACTTGCGATATAAGTGATATAGCTTCTAATGCAGGAGAAACAAACGAGTTAGCTTCATATTCATGCGAAACACATTATTTAACTGCAAATCAATGCGATGTAGAAGGTTTAGCTTCAAATACGTGAGAAACAAATGATTTAGCATCAGATACTTGCGATATAAGTGATATAGCTCCAAATGCAGGAGAAACAAGCGAGTTGGCTACAGATCCATGCGAAACACATGATTTCGCTTCAAATCAATGCGAAGGAGAAAGCTTAGCTTCAAATCAATGCGAAATACCTGATTAGGCTTCAAATACTTCCGAATATAGATGATGTAGCTTCAAATGGAGGCGAAACAAACGAGTTAGCTTCAAATCCATTCGAATAACACGATTTAACTGCAAATCAATGCGATGTAGAAGGTTTAGCTTCAAATACATGCGAAACACATGATTTAGCATCCGATACTTGCGATATAAGGGATATAGCTTCAAATCCATACGAACCAAATGATTTTGGTTCAGATACTTCAAATATAAGTGGTATAGCTTCAAATTCAGGCGAAACAAACGGGTTAGCTTCAAATCCATGCGAAAAACATGATGTAGCTTCTAATCAATGCCAAGTAGAAAGCTTAGCTTCAAATCAATGCGAAACAAATGGTTTATCATCAAATACTTGCGATATTCACGATTTAGCTTCAACTGCATGAGAAACAAACGAGTTAGCTTCAAATCCATGCGAAACACATGATGTAGCTTCTAATCAATGCGAAGTAGAAAGCTTAGCTTCAAATACATGCGAAACAAATGAGTTAGCTTCAAATACTTGCGACGTAAATGATATAGCTTCAAATGCAGGCGAAACAAACCAGGTAGCTTCAAGTCCATGCGAAACACATGATTTAGCTTAAAATTCATACGAAACAAATGATTTAGCTTCAAATACTTGCGATATAAACGATATACCTTCAAATGTAGGCAAAACAAACGATTTATCTTCAAATCCATGCGGAACACATGATTTAGCTTCAAATCAATGCGAAGCACATGGTTTAGCTTCATATGCTTGCGAAACAAGTGGTTTAGCTTCAGATACTTGTGATAAACGTGATTTAGCTTCAACTGCATGCGAAACAAACGAGTTAGTTTAAAATCCAAGAGAAACACACGATCTAGCTTCAAATCAATGCGAAGTAGGAGGCTTAGCTTCAAATCGATGCCATACGATTGATTTAGCTTCAAATACTTGCAATATAAACGATATACCTTCAAATGTAGGCAAAACAAACGATTTATCTTCAAATCCATGCGGAACACATGATTTAGCTTCAAATCAATGCGAAGCACATGGTATAGCTTCATATGCTTGCGAAACAAGTGGTTTAGCTTCAGATACTTGTGATAAACATGATTTAGCTTCAACCGCCTGCGAAACAAACGAGTTAGCATTAAAACCAAGCGAGACACATGATTTAGCTTCAAATCAATGCGAAGTAGATGGCTTAGCTTCATATCCATGCGAAAAAAATGACTTAGCTTCAAATACTTGCGAATATATGTGATACTGCTACAAATGCAGGCGAAACAAACGAGTTAGTTTCAAATCCATGCGAAACACATGATTTAGCTTCAAATCCAAGCGAAACACATGGTTTAGCTTCATATTCTTGCGAAACAAATGGTTTAGCTTCATATACTTGTGATAAACATGATTTAGCTTCAACCGCCTGCGAAACAAACGAGTTAGCATGAAAACCAAGCGAGACACATGATTTAGCTTCAAATCAATGCGAAGTAGATGGCTTAGCTTCATATCCATGCGAAACAAATGACTTAGCTTCAAATACTTGCGAATATAAGTGTTACAGCTTCAAATGCTTGCGAAACAAACGAGTTAGCATCAAATCCATGCGGAACACATGATTTAGCTAAAACTCAATGCAAAGTAGAAGGCGTAGCTTCAAATCCATGCGGAACAAATGATTTAGCTTCAAATACTTGCGATATATGTTATATAGATTCAACTGCAGGCGAAAGAAATCAGGTAGCTTCAAATCCATGCGAAACAAATGATGTTTCTTCAAATACTTGCGAAACAAATGATTTAGCTTCAAATACTTGCTTTATAAATGATTTAGCTTCAAATACTTGCTTTATAAATGATATAACATCAAATGCAGGCAAAACAAACGAGTTAGCTTCAGATCCATGCGGAACACAAGATTTATCTTCAAATCAATGCGAAACACATGGTTTAGCTTCATATTCTTGCGAAACAAATGGTTTAGATTCAGATACTTGTGATAAACATGATTTAGCTTCAAATGCAGGCGAAACAAACGAGTTAATTTCAAATCCATGCGAAACACATGATTTAGCTTAAATTTCTTGCGAAACAAATGATTTAGCTTCAAATACTTGCGATATAAATGATATAACATCAAATGCAGGCAAAACAAACGAGTTAGCTTCAGATCCATGCGGAACACAAGATTTAGCTTCAAATCAATGCGAAACACATGGTTTGGCTTCATATACTTGCGAAACAAGTGGTTCAGCTTTAGATACTTGTGATAAACATGATTTAGCTTCAACTGCATGCGAAACAAACGAGATAGCATTAAAACCAAGCGAGACACGTGATTAAGCTTCAAATCAATGCGAAGTAGATGGCTAAGCTTCATATCCATGCGAAACAAATGAGTTAGCTTCAAATACTTGCGACGTAAATGATATAGCTTCAAATGCAGGCGAAACAAACGAGTTAGCTCCAAGTCTATGCGAAAGACATGATTTAGCTTCAAATTCATGCGAAACACGTGGTTTAGCTTCATATTCTTGCGAAACAAATGGTTTAGATTCAGATACTTGTGATAAACATGATTTAGCTTCAAATGCAGGCGAAACAAACGAGTTAGTTTCAAATACTTGCGATATAAACGATATAGCTTCAAATGTAGGCAAAACAAACGATTTATCTTCAAATTCATGCGGAACACATGATTTAGCTTCAAATCAATGCGAAGTAGATGGCTAAGCTTCATATCCATGCGAAACAAATGAGTTAGCTTCAAATACTTGCGACGTAAATGATATAGCTTCAAATGCAGGCGAAACAAACCAGGTAGCTTCAATTCCATGCGAAACACATGATTTAGCTTAAAATTCATACGAAACAAATGATTTAGCTTCAAATACTTGCTATATAAACGATATACCTTCAAATGTAGGCAAAACAAACGATTTATCTTCAAATCCATGCGGAACACATGATTTAGCTTCAAATCAATGCGAAGCACATGGTTTAACTTCATATGCTTGCGAAACAAGTGGTTTAGCTTCAGATACTTGTGATAAACATGATTTAGCTTCAACTGCATGCGAAACGAACGAGTTAGTTTCAAATCCATGCGAATTCCATGATTTACCTTCAAATCCATGCGAAACATATGGTTTAGCTTCATATTCTTGCGAAACAAATGGTTTAGATTCAGATACTTGTGATAAACATGATTTAGCTTCAAATGCAGGCGAAACAAACGAGTTAGTTTCAAATACTTGCGATATAAACGATATAGCTTCAAATGTAGGCAAAACAAACGATTTATCTTCAAATTCATGCGGAACACATGATTTAGCTTCAAATCAATGCGAAGTAGATGGCTAAGCTTCATATCCATGCGAAACAAATGAGTTAGCTTCAAATACTTGCGACGTAAATGATATAGCTTCAAATGCAGGCGAAACAAACCAGGTAGCTTCAATTCCATGCGAAACACATGATTTAGCTTAAAATTCATACGAAACAAATGATTTAGCTTCAAATACTTGCTATATAAACGATATACCTTCAAATGTAGGCAAAACAAACGATTTATCTTCAAATCCATGCGGAACGCATGATTTAGCTTCAAATCAATGCGAAGCACATGGTTTAACTTCATATGCTTGCGAAACAAGTGGTTTAGCTTCAGATACTTGTGATAAACATGATTTAGCTTCAACTGCATGCGAAACGAACGAGTTAGTTTCAAATCCATGCGAATTCCATGATTTACCTTCAAATCCATGCGAAACATATGGTTTAGCTTCATATTCTTGCGAATCAAATGGTTTAGCTTCACATACTTGTGATAAACATGATTTAGCTTCAACCGCATGCGAAAGAAACGAGTTAGCATTAAAACCAAGCGAGACACGTGATTTAGCTTCAAATCAATGCGAAGTAGATGGCTTAGCTTCATATCCATGCGAAACAAATGACTTAGCTTCAAATACTTGCGAATATAAGTGTTACAGCTTCAAATGCTTGCGAAACAAACGAGTTAGCATCAAATCCATGCGGAACACATGATTTAGCTAAAACTCAATGCAAAGTAGAAGGCGTAGCTTCAAATCCATGCGGAACAAATGATTTAGCTTCAAATACTTGCGATATATGTTATATAGATTCAACTGCAGGCGAAAGAAATCAGGTAGCTTCAAATCCATGCGAAACAAATGATGTTTCTTCAAATACTTGCGAAACAAATGATTTAGCTTCAAATACTTGCTTTATAAATGATTTAGCTTCAAATACTTGCTTTATAAATGATATAACATCAAATGCAGGCAAAACAAACGAGTTAGCTTCAGATCCATGCGGAACACAAGATTTATCTTCAAATCAATGCGAAACACATGGTTTAGCTTCATATTCTTGCGAAACAAATGGTTTAGATTCAGATACTTGTGATAAACATGATTTAGCTTCAAATGCAGGCGAAACAAACGAGTTAATTTCAAATCCATGCGAAACACATGATTTAGCTTAAATTTCTTGCGAAACAAATGATTTAGCTTCAAATACTTGCGATATAAATGATATAACATCAAATGCAGGCAAAACAAACGAGTTAGCTTCAGATCCATGCGGAACACAAGATTTAGCTTCAAATCAATGCGAAACACATGGTTTGGCTTCATATACTTGCGAAACAAGTGGTTCAGCTTTAGATACTTGTGATAAACATGATTTAGCTTCAACTGCATGCGAAACAAACGAGATAGCATTAAAACCAAGCGAGACACGTGATTAAGCTTCAAATCAATGCGAAGTAGATGGCTAAGCTTCATATCCATGCGAAACAAATGAGTTAGCTTCAAATACTTGCGACGTAAATGATATAGCTTCAAATGCAGGCGAAACAAACGAGTTAGCTCCAAGTCTATGCGAAAGACATGATTTAGCTTCAAATTCATGCGAAACACGTGGTTTAGCTTCATATTCTTGCGAAACAAATGGTTTAGATTCAGATACTTGTGATAAACATGATTTAGCTTCAAATGCAGGCGAAACAAACGAGTTAGTTTCAAATACTTGCGATATAAACGATATAGCTTCAAATGTAGGCAAAACAAACGATTTATCTTCAAATTCATGCGGAACACATGATTTAGCTTCAAATCAATGCGAAGTAGATGGCTAAGCTTCATATCCATGCGAAACAAATGAGTTAGCTTCAAATACTTGCGACGTAAATGATATAGCTTCAAATGCAGGCGAAACAAACCAGGTAGCTTCAATTCCATGCGAAACACATGATTTAGCTTAAAATTCATACGAAACAAATGATTTAGCTTCAAATACTTGCTATATAAACGATATACCTTCAAATGTAGGCAAAACAAACGATTTATCTTCAAATCCATGCGGAACACATGATTTAGCTTCAAATCAATGCGAAGCACATGGTTTAACTTCATATGCTTGCGAAACAAGTGGTTTAGCTTCAGATACTTGTGATAAACATGATTTAGCTTCAACTGCATGCGAAACGAACGAGTTAGTTTCAAATCCATGCGAATTCCATGATTTACCTTCAAATCCATGCGAAACATATGGTTTAGCTTCATATTCTTGCGAAACAAATGGTTTAGATTCAGATACTTGTGATAAACATGATTTAGCTTCAAATGCAGGCGAAACAAACGAGTTAGTTTCAAATACTTGCGATATAAACGATATAGCTTCAAATGTAGGCAAAACAAACGATTTATCTTCAAATTCATGCGGAACACATGATTTAGCTTCAAATCAATGCGAAGTAGATGGCTAAGCTTCATATCCATGCGAAACAAATGAGTTAGCTTCAAATACTTGCGACGTAAATGATATAGCTTCAAATGCAGGCGAAACAAACCAGGTAGCTTCAATTCCATGCGAAACACATGATTTAGCTTAAAATTCATACGAAACAAATGATTTAGCTTCAAATACTTGCTATATAAACGATATACCTTCAAATGTAGGCAAAACAAACGATTTATCTTCAAATCCATGCGGAACACATGATTTAGCTTCAAATCAATGCGAAGCACATGGTTTAACTTCATATGCTTGCGAAACAAGTGGTTTAGCTTCAGATACTTGTGATAAACATGATTTAGCTTCAACTGCATGCGAAACAAACGAGATAGCATTAAAACCAAGCGAGACACGTGATTAAGCTTCAAATCAATGCGAAGTAGATGGCTAAGCTTCATATCCATGCGAAACAAATGAGTTAGCTTCAAATACTTGCGACGTAAATGATATAGCTTCAAATGCAGGCGAAACAAACGAGTTAGCTCCAAGTCTATGCGAAAGACATGATTTAGCTTCAAATTCATGCGAAACACGTGGTTTAGCTTCATATTCTTGCGAAACAAATGGTTTAGATTCAGATACTTGTGATAAACATGATTTAGCTTCAAATGCAGGCGAAACAAACGAGTTAGTTTCAAATACTTGCGATATAAACGATATAGCTTCAAATGTAGGCAAAACAAACGATTTATCTTCAAATTCATGCGGAACACATGATTTAGCTTCAAATCAATGCGAAGTAGATGGCTAAGCTTCATATCCATGCGAAACAAATGAGTTAGCTTCAAATACTTGCGACGTAAATGATATAGCTTCAAATGCAGGCGAAACAAACCAGGTAGCTTCAATTCCATGCGAAACACATGATTTAGCTTAAAATTCATACGAAACAAATGATTTAGCTTCAAATACTTGCTATATAAACGATATACCTTCAAATGTAGGCAAAACAAACGATTTATCTTCAAATCCATGCGGAACACATGATTTAGCTTCAAATCAATGCGAAGCACATGGTTTAACTTCATATGCTTGCGAAACAAGTGGTTTAGCTTCAGATACTTGTGATAAACATGATTTAGCTTCAACTGCATGCGAAACGAACGAGTTAGTTTCAAATCCATGCGAATTCCATGATTTACCTTCAAATCCATGCGAAACATATGGTTTAGCTTCATATTCTTGCGAAACAAATGGTTTAGATTCAGATACTTGTGATAAACATGATTTAGCTTCAAATGCAGGCGAAACAAACGAGTTAGTTTCAAATACTTGCGATATAAACGATATAGCTTCAAATGTAGGCAAAACAAACGATTTATCTTCAAATTCATGCGGAACACATGATTTAGCTTCAAATCAATGCGAAGTAGATGGCTAAGCTTCATATCCATGCGAAACAAATGAGTTAGCTTCAAATACTTGCGACGTAAATGATATAGCTTCAAATGCAGGCGAAACAAACCAGGTAGCTTCAATTCCATGCGAAACACATGATTTAGCTTAAAATTCATACGAAACAAATGATTTAGCTTCAAATACTTGCTATATAAACGATATACCTTCAAATGTAGGCAAAACAAACGATTTATCTTCAAATCCATGCGGAACACATGATTTAGCTTCAAATCAATGCGAAGCACATGGTTTAACTTCATATGCTTGCGAAACAAGTGGTTTAGCTTCAGATACTTGTGATAAACATGATTTAGCTTCAACTGCATGCGAAACGAACGAGTTAGTTTCAAATCCATGCGAATTCCATGATTTACCTTCAAATCCATGCGAAACATATGGTTTAGCTTCATATTCTTGCGAATCAAATGGTTTAGCTTCACATACTTGTGATAAACATGATTTAGCTTCAACCGCATGCGAAAGAAACGAGTTAGCATTAAAACCAAGCGAGACACGTGATTTAGCTTCAAATCAATGCGAAGTAGATGGCTTAGCTTCATATCCATGCGAAACAAATGACTTAGCTTCAAATACTTGCGAATATAAGTGTTACAGCTTCAAATGCTTGCGAAACAAACGAGTTAGCATCAAATCCATGCGGAACACATGATTTAGCTAAAACTCAATGCAAAGTAGAAGGCGTAGCTTCAAATCCATGCGGAACAAATGATTTAGCTTCAAATACTTGCGATATATGTTATATAGATTCAACTGCAGGCGAAAGAAATCAGGTAGCTTCAAATCCATGCGAAACAAATGATGTTTCTTCAAATACTTGCGAAACAAATGATTTAGCTTCAAATACTTGCTTTATAAATGATTTAGCTTCAAATACTTGCTTTATAAATGATATAACATCAAATGCAGGCAAAACAAACGAGTTAGCTTCAGATCCATGCGGAACACAAGATTTATCTTCAAATCAATGCGAAACACATGGTTTAGCTTCATATTCTTGCGAAACAAATGGTTTAGATTCAGATACTTGTGATAAACATGATTTAGCTTCAAATGCAGGCGAAACAAACGAGTTAATTTCAAATCCATGCGAAACACATGATTTAGCTTAAATTTCTTGCGAAACAAATGATTTAGCTTCAAATACTTGCGATATAAATGATATAACATCAAATGCAGGCAAAACAAACGAGTTAGCTTCAGATCCATGCGGAACACAAGATTTAGCTTCAAATCAATGCGAAACACATGGTTTGGCTTCATATACTTGCGAAACAAGTGGTTCAGCTTTAGATACTTGTGATAAACATGATTTAGCTTCAACTGCATGCGAAACAAACGAGATAGCATTAAAACCAAGCGAGACACGTGATTAAGCTTCAAATCAATGCGAAGTAGATGGCTAAGCTTCATATCCATGCGAAACAAATGAGTTAGCTTCAAATACTTGCGACGTAAATGATATAGCTTCAAATGCAGGCGAAACAAACGAGTTAGCTCCAAGTCTATGCGAAAGACATGATTTAGCTTCAAATTCATGCGAAACACGTGGTTTAGCTTCATATTCTTGCGAAACAAATGGTTTAGATTCAGATACTTGTGATAAACATGATTTAGCTTCAAATGCAGGCGAAACAAACGAGTTAGTTTCAAATACTTGCGATATAAACGATATAGCTTCAAATGTAGGCAAAACAAACGATTTATCTTCAAATTCATGCGGAACACATGATTTAGCTTCAAATCAATGCGAAGTAGATGGCTAAGCTTTATATCCATGCGAAACAAATGAGTTAGCTTCAAATACTTGCGACGTAAATGATATAGCTTCAAATGCAGGCGAAACAAACCAGGTAGCTTCAATTCCATGCGAAACACATGATTTAGCTTAAAATTCATACGAAACAAATGATTTAGCTTCAAATACTTGCTATATAAACGATATACCTTCAAATGTAGGCAAAACAAACGATTTATCTTCAAATCCATGCGGAACACATGATTTAGCTTCAAATCAATGCGAAGCACATGGTTTAACTTCATATGCTTGCGAAACAAGTGGTTTAGCTTCAGATACTTGTGATAAACATGATTTAGCTTCAACTGCATGCGAAACGAACGAGTTAGTTTCAAATCCATGCGAATTCCATGATTTACCTTCAAATCCATGCGAAACATATGGTTTAGCTTCATATTCTTGCGAAACAAATGGTTTAGATTCAGATACTTGTGATAAACATGATTTAGCTTCAAATGCAGGCGAAACAAACGAGTTAGTTTCAAATACTTGCGATATAAACGATATAGCTTCAAATGTAGGCAAAACAAACGATTTATCTTCAAATTCATGCGGAACACATGATTTAGCTTCAAATCAATGCGAAGTAGATGTCTAAGCTTCATATCCATGCGAAACAAATGAGTTAGCTTCAAATACTTGCGACGTAAATGATATAGCTTCAAATGCAGGCGAAACAAACCAGGTAGCTTCAATTCCATGCGAAACACATGATTTAGCTTAAAATTCATACGAAACAAATGATTTAGCTTCAAATACTTGCTATATAAACGATATACCTTCAAATGTAGGCAAAACAAACGATTTATCTTCAAATCCATGCGGAACACATGATTTAGCTTCAAATCAATGCGAAGCACATGGTTTAACTTCATATGCTTGCGAAACAAGTGGTTTAGCTTCAGATACTTGTGATAAACATGATTTAGCTTCAACTGCATGCGAAACAAACGAGATAGCATTAAAACCAAGCGAGACACGTGATTAAGCTTCAAATCAATGCGAAGTAGATGGCTAAGCTTCATATCCATGCGAAACAAATGAGTTAGCTTCAAATACTTGCGACGTAAATGATATAGCTTCAAATGCAGGCGAAACAAACGAGTTAGCTCCAAGTCTATGCGAAAGACATGATTTAGCTTCAAATTCATGCGAAACACGTGGTTTAGCTTCATATTCTTGCGAAACAAATGGTTTAGATTCAGATACTTGTGATAAACATGATTTAGATTCAAATGCAGGCGAAACAAACGAGTTAGTTTCAAATACTTGCGATATAAACGATATAGCTTCAAATGTAGGCAAAACAAACGATTTATCTTCAAATTCATGCGGAACACATGATTTAGCTTCAAATCAATGCGAAGTAGATGGCTAAGCTTCATATCCATGCGAAACAAATGAGTTAGCTTCAAATACTTGCGACGTAAATGATATAGCTTCAAATGCAGGCGAAACAAACCAGGTAGCTTCAATTCCATGCGAAACACATGATTTAGCTTAAAATTCATACGAAACAAATGATTTAGCTTCAAATACTTGCTATATAAACGATATACCTTCAAATGTAGGCAAAACAAACGATTTATCTTCAAATCCATGCGGAACACATGATTTAGCTTCAAATCAATGCGAAGCACATGGTTTAACTTCATATGCTTGCGAAACAAGTGGTTTAGCTTCAGATACTTGTGATAAACATGATTTAGCTTCAACTGCATGCGAAACGAACGAGTTAGTTTCAAATCCATGCGAATTCCATGATTTACCTTCAAATCCATGCGAAACATATGGTTTAGCTTCATATTCTTGCGAAACAAATGGTTTAGATTCAGATACTTGTGATAAACATGATTTAGCTTCAAATGCAGGCGAAACAAACGAGTTAGTTTCAAATACTTGCGATATAAACGATATAGCTTCAAATGTAGGCAAAACAAACGATTTATCTTCAAATTCATGCGGAACACATGATTTAGCTTCAAATCAATGCGAAGTAGATGGCTAAGCTTCATATCCATGCGAAACAAATGAGTTAGCTTCAAATACTTGCGACGTAAATGATATAGCTTCAAATGCAGGCGAAACAAACCAGGTAGCTTCAATTCCATGCGAAACACATGATTTAGCTTAAAATTCATACGAAACAAATGATTTAGCTTCAAATACTTGCTATATAAACGATATACCTTCAAATGTAGGCAAAACAAACGATTTATCTTCAAATCCATGCGGAACACATGATTTAGCTTCAAATCAATGCGAAGCACATGGTTTAACTTCATATGCTTGCGAAACAAGTGGTTTAGCTTCAGATACTTGTGATAAACATGATTTAGCTTCAACTGCATGCGAAACGAACGAGTTAGTTTCAAATCCATGCGAATTCCATGATTTACCTTCAAATCCATGCGAAACATATGGTTTAGCTTCATATTCTTGCGAATCAAATGGTTTAGCTTCACATACTTGTGATAAACATGATTTAGCTTCAACCGCATGCGAAAGAAACGAGTTAGCATTAAAACCAAGCGAGACACGTGATTTAGCTTCAAATCAATGCGAAGTAGATGGCTTAGCTTCATATCCATGCGAAACAAATGACTTAGCTTCAAATACTTGCGAATATAAGTGTTACAGCTTCAAATCCATGCGGAACAAATGATTTAGCTTCAAATACTTGCGATATATGTTATATAGATTCAACTGCAGGCGAAAGAAATCAGGTAGCTTCAAATCCATGCGAAACAAATGATGTTTCTTCAAATACTTGCGAAACAAATGATTTAGCTTCAAATACTTGCTTTATAAATGATTTAGCTTCAAATACTTGCTTTATAAATGATATAACATCAAATGCAGGCAAAACAAACGAGTTAGCTTCAGATCCATGCGGAACACAAGATTTATCTTCAAATCAATGCGAAACACATGGTTTAGCTTCATATTCTTGCGAAACAAATGGTTTAGATTCAGATACTTGTGATAAACATGATTTAGCTTCAAATGCAGGCGAAACAAACGAGTTAATTTCAAATCCATGCGAAACACATGATTTAGCTTAAATTTCTTGCGAAACAAATGATTTAGCTTCAAATACTTGCGATATAAATGATATAACATCAAATGCAGGCAAAACAAACGAGTTAGCTTCAGATCCATGCGGAACACAAGATTTAGCTTCAAATCAATGCGAAACACATGGTTTGGCTTCATATACTTGCGAAACAAGTGGTTCAGCTTTAGATACTTGTGATAAACATGATTTAGCTTCAACTGCATGCGAAACAAACGAGATAGCATTAAAACCAAGCGAGACACGTGATTAAGCTTCAAATCAATGCGAAGTAGATGGCTAAGCTTCATATCCATGCGAAACAAATGAGTTAGCTTCAAATACTTGCGACGTAAATGATATAGCTTCAAATGCAGGCGAAACAAACGAGTTAGCTCCAAGTCTATGCGAAAGACATGATTTAGCTTCAAATTCATGCGAAACACGTGGTTTAGCTTCATATTCTTGCGAAACAAATGGTTTAGATTCAGATACTTGTGATAAACATGATTTAGCTTCAAATGCAGGCGAAACAAACGAGTTAGTTTCAAATACTTGCGATATAAACGATATAGCTTCAAATGTAGGCAAAACAAACGATTTATCTTCAAATTCATGCGGAACACATGATTTAGCTTCAAATCAATGCGAAGTAGATGGCTAAGCTTCATATCCATGCGAAACAAATGAGTTAGCTTCAAATACTTGCGACGTAAATGATATAGCTTCAAATGCAGGCGAAACAAACCAGGTAGCTTCAATTCCATGCGAAACACATGATTTAGCTTAAAATTCATACGAAACAAATGATTTAGCTTCAAATACTTGCTATATAAACGATATACCTTCAAATGTAGGCAAAACAAACGATTTATCTTCAAATCCATGCGGAACACATGATTTAGCTTCAAATCAATGCGAAGCACATGGTTTAACTTCATATGCTTGCGAAACAAGTGGTTTAGCTTCAGATACTTGTGATAAACATGATTTAGCTTCAACTGCATGCGAAACGAACGAGTTAGTTTCAAATCCATGCGAATTCCATGATTTACCTTCAAATCCATGCGAAACATATGGTTTAGCTTCATATTCTTGCGAAACAAATGGTTTAGATTCAGATACTTGTGATAAACATGATTTAGCTTCAAATGCAGGCGAAACAAACGAGTTAGTTTCAAATACTTGCGATATAAACGATATAGCTTCAAATGTAGGCAAAACAAACGATTTATCTTCAAATTCATGCGGAACACATGATTTAGCTTCAAATCAATGCGAAGTAGATGGCTAAGCTTCATATCCATGCGAAACAAATGAGTTAGCTTCAAATACTTGCGACGTAAATGATATTGCTTCAAATGCAGGCGTAACAAACCAGGTAGCTTCAATTCCAAGCGAAACACATGATTTAGCTTAAAATTCATACGAAACAAATGATTTATCTTCAAATACTTGCGAGACAAGTGAACTAGCTTCAAATGCAGGCGAAACAAACCAGGTAGCTTCAATTCCATGCGAAACACATGATTTAGCTTAAGATTCATGCGAAACAGATTATTTGGCTTCACATACTTGCGATTAAATGATATAGCTTCAAATGCAGGCGAAACAAACGTGTTAGCTTCAAATCCAAGCGAAACACATGATTTAGTTTCAAATCAATGCGAAGTAGATGGCTTAACTTCAAATCCATGCGACACAAATGATTTAGCTTCAAATACCTGCGATATAAATGATATGGCCTCAATTGCAGGCGAAACAAACCAGGTAGCTTCAAATCCATGCTATACACATGATTTAGCTTCTAATCAATGCGAAGTAGAAGGCTTAGCTTCAAATCCATGCGAAACAAATGATTTAGGTTCAGATACTTGCGATATAAGTGATATAGCTTCAAATGCAGGCGAAACAAACGAGTTAGCTTCAAATCCGAGAGAAACACATGATTTAGCTTCAAATTCATGCGAAACACATGGTTTAGCTTCATATTCTTGCGAAACAAATGGTTTAGATTCAGATACTTGTGATAAACATGATTTAGCTTCAACCGCATGCGAAACAAACGAGTTAGCTTTAAAATCAAGCGAGACACATGATTTAGCTTCAAATCAATGCGAAGTAGATGGCTTTGCTTCATATCCATGCGAAACAAATGATGTTTCTTCAAATACTTGCGAAACAAATGATTTAGCTTCAAATACTTGCTTTATAAATGATATAACATCAAATGCAGGCAAAACAAACGAGTTAGCTTCAGATCCATGCGGAACACAAGATTTATCTTCAAATCAATGCGAAACACATGGTTTAGCTTCATATTCTTGCGAAACAAGTGGTTTAGCTTCAGATACTTGTGATAAACATGATTTAGCTTCAACCGCCTGCGAAACACACGAGTTAGCATTAAAACCAAGCGAGACACATGATTTAGCTTCAAATCAATGCGAAGTAGGTGGCTTAGCTTCATATCCATGCGAAAAAAATGACTTAGCTTCAAATACTTGCGAATGTATGTGATACAGCTTCAACTGCATGCGAAACAAACGAGTTAGTTTAAAATCCAAGAGAAACACACGATCTAGCTTCAAATCAATGCGAAGTAGAAGGCTTAGCTTCAAATCGATGCCATACGATTGATTTAGCTTCAAATACTTGCAATATAAACGATATACCTTCAAATGTAGGCAAAACAAACGAGTTAGCTTCAGATCCATGCGGAACACAAGATTTATCTTCAAATCAATGCGAAACACATGGTTTAGCTTCATATTCTTGCGAAACAAATGGTTTAGATTCAGATACTTGTGATAAACATGATTTAGCTTCAAATGAAGGCGAAACAAACGAGTTAATTTCAAATCCATGCGAAACACATGATTTAGCTTAAATTTCTTGCGAAACAAATGATTTAGCTTCAAATACTTGCGATATAAATGATATAACATCAAATGCAGGCAAAACAAACGAGTTAGCTTCAGATCCATGCGGAACACAAGATTTATCTTCAATCAATGCGAAACACATGGTTTAGCTTCATATTCTTGCGAAACAAGTGGTTTAGCTTCAGATACTTGTGATAAACATGATTTAGCTTCAACCGCCTGCGAAACACACGAGTTAGCATTAAAACCAAGCGAGACACATGATTTAGCTTCAAATCAATGCGAAGTAGGTGGCTTAGCTTCATATCCATGCGAAAAAAAATGACTTAGCTTCAAATACTTGCGAATGTATGTGATACAGCTTCAACTGCATGCGAAACAAACGAGTTAGTTTAAAATCCAAGAGAAACACACGATCTAGCTTCAAATCAATGCGAAGTAGAAGGCTTAGCTTCAATCGATGCCATACGATTGATTTAGCTTCAAATACTTGCAATATAAACGATATACCTTCAAATGTAGGCAAAACAAACGAGTTAGCTTCAGATCCATGCGGAACACAAGATTTATCTTCAAATCAATGCAGAAACCACACATGGTTTAGCTTCATATTCTTGCGAAACAAATGGTTTAGATTCAGATACTTGTGATAAACATGATTTAGCTTCAAATGAAGGCGAAACAAACGAGTTAATTTCAAATCCATGCGAAACACATGATTTAGCTTAAATTTCTTGCGAAACAAATGATTTAGCTTCAAATACTTGCGATATAAATGATATAACATCAAATGCAGGCAAAACAAACGAGTTAGCTTCAGATGCATGCGGAACACAAGATTTAGCTTCAAATCTATGCGAAACACATGGTTTGGCTTCATATACTTGCGAAACAAGTGGTTCAGCTTCAGATACTTGTGATAAACATGATTTAGCTTCAACTGCATGCGAAACAAACGAGTTAGCATTAAAACCAAGCGAGACACGTGATTTAGCTTCAAATCAATACGAAGTAGATGGCTAAGCTTCATATCCATGCGAAACAAATGAGTTAGCTTCAAATACTTGCGACGTAAATGATATAGCTTCAAATGCAGGCGAAACAAACCAGGTAGCTTCAATTCCATGCGAAACACATGATTTAGCTTAAAATTCATACGAAACATATGATTTAGTTTCAAATACTTGCGATATAAACGATATACCTTCAAATGTAGGCAAAACAAACGATTTATCTTCAAATCCATGCGGAACACATGATTTAGCTTCAAATCAATGCGGAGCACATGGTTTAGCTTCATATGCTTGCGAAACAAGTGGTTTAGCTTCAGATACTTGTGATAAACATGATTTAGCTTCAACTGCATGCGAAACAAACGAGTTAGTTTAAAATCCAAGAGAAACACACGATCTAGCTTCAAATCAATGCGAAGTAGGAGGCTTAGCTTCAAATCGATGCCATACGATTGATTTAGCTTCAAATGCTTGCAATATAAACGATATACCTTCAAATGTAGGCAAAACAAACGATTTATCTTCAAATCCATGCGGAACACATGATTTAGCTTCAAATCAATGCGAAGCACATGGTTTAGCTTCATGTGCTTCCGTAACAAGTGGTTTAGCTTCAGATACTTGTGATAAACATGATTTAGCTTCAACCGCCTGCGAAACACACGAGTTAGCATTAAAACCAAGCGAGACACATGATTTAGCTTCAAATCAATGCGAAGTAGATGGCTTAGCTTCATATCCATGCGAAAAAAATGACTTAGCTTCAAATACTTGCGAATATATGTGATACAGCTACAAATGCAGGCGAAACAAACGAGTTAGCTTCATGTCTAAGCGAAACACATGATTTAGCTTCAAATTCATGCGAAACAAGTGGTTTACCTTCATATTCTTGCGAAACAAATGGTTTAGATTCAGATACTTGTGATAAACATGATTTAGCTTCAAATGCAGGCGAAACAAACGAGTTAGTTTCAAATCCATGCGAAACACATGATTTAGCTTCAAATCCAAGCGAAACACATGGTTTAGCTACATATTCTTGCGAAACAAATGGTTTAGCTTCATATACTTGTGATAAACATGATTTAGCTTCAACCGCCTGCGAAACACACGAGTTAGCGTTAAAACCAAGCGAGACACATGATTTAGCTTCAAATCAATGCGAAGTAGATGGCTTAGCTTCATATCCATGCGAAAAAAATGACTTAGCTTCAAATACTTGCGAATATATGTGATACAGCTACAAATGCAGGCGAAACAAACGAGTTAGCTTCATGTCTAAGCGAAACACATGATTTAGCTTCAAATTCATGCGAAACAAGTGGTTTACCTTCATATTCTTGCGAAACAAATGGTTTAGATTCAGATACTTGTGATAAACAAGATTTAGCTTCAAATGCAGGCGAAACAAACGAGTTAGTTTCAAATCCATGCGAAACACATGATTTAGCTTCAAATCCAAGCGAAACACAT
The DNA here is from genome assembly GCF_051020955.1 of Megalopta genalis. Taxonomy (NCBI): domain Eukaryota; kingdom Metazoa; phylum Arthropoda; class Insecta; order Hymenoptera; family Halictidae; genus Megalopta; species Megalopta genalis. Next base: position 49,873 of record NW_027477323.1, on the reverse strand, counting down.
GGTTTAGCTTCATATTCTTGCGAAACAAATGGTTTAGCTTCATATACTTGTGATAAACATGATTTAGCTTCAACCGCCTGCGAAACAAACCAGTTAGCATTAAATCCAAGCGAGACACATGATTTAGATTCAAATCAATGCGAAGTAGATGGCTTAGCTTCATATCCATGCGAAAAAAATGACTTAGCTTCAAATACTTGCGAATATAAGTGATACAGCTTCAAATGCATGCGAAACAAACGAGTTAGCATCAAATCCATGTGAAACATATGATTTAGCTAAACTCAATGCAAAGTAGAAGGCGTAGCTTCAAATCCATACGGAACAAATGATTTAGCTTCAAATACTTGCGATATATGTTATATAGATTCAACTGCAGGCGAAACAAATGAGGTAGCTTCAAATCCATGCGAAACAAATGATGTTTCTTCAAATACTTGCGAAACAAATGATTTAGCTTCAAATACTTGCTTTATAAATGATTTAGCTTCAAATACTTGCTTTATAAATGATATAACATCAAATGCAGGCAAAACAAACGAGTTAGCTTCAGATCCATGCGGAACACAAGATTTATCTTCAAATCAATGCGAAACACATGGTTTAGCTTCATATTCTTGCGAAACAAATGGTTTAGATTCAGATACTTGTGATAAACATGATTTAGCTTCAAATGCAGGCGAAACAAACGAGTTAATTTCAAATCCATGCGAAACACATGATTTAGCTTAAATTTCTTGCGAAACAAATGATTTAGCTTCAAATACTTGCGATATAAATGATATAACATCAAATGCAGGCAAAACAAACGAGTTAGCTTCAGATCCATGCGGAACACAAGATTTAGCTTCAAATCAATGCGAAACACATGGTTTGGCTTCATATACTTGCGAAACAAGTGGTTCAGCTTCAGATACTTGTGATAAACATGATTTAGCTTCAACTGCATGCGAAACAAACGAGATAGCATTAAAACCAAGCGAGACACGTGATTAAGCTTCAAATCAATGCGAAGTAGATGTCTAAGCTTCATATCCATGCGAAACAAATGAGTTAGCTTCAAATACTTGCGACGTAAATGATATAGCTTCAAATGCAGGCGAAACAAACCAGGTAGCTTCAATTCCATGCGAAACACATGATTTAGCTTAAAATTCATACGAAACAAATGATTTAGCTTCAAATACTTGCTATATAAACGATATACCTTCAAATGTAGGCAAAACAAACGATTTATCTTCAAATCCATGCGGAACACATGATTTAGCTTCAAATCAATGCGAAGCACATGGTTTAACTTCATATGCTTGCGAAACAAGTGGTTTAGCTTCAGATACTTGTGATAAACATGATTTAGCTTCAACTGCATGCGAAACAAACGAGTTAGTTTCAAATCCATGCGAATTCCATGATTTACCTTCAAATCCATGCGAAACATATGGTTTAGCTTCATATTCTTGCGAATCAAATGGTTTAGCTTCACATACTTGTGATAAACATGATTTAGCTTCAACCGCATGCGAAAGAAACGAGTTAGCATTAAAACCAAGCGAGACACGTGATTTAGCTTCAAATCAATGCGAAGTAGATGGCTTAGCTTCATATCCATGCGAAACAAATGATTTTTTTTTCAAATACTTGCGATACAAGTGAACTAGCTTCAAATGCAGGCGAAACAAACTAGTTAGCTTCAAAGCCAAGCGAAACACATGATTTAGTTCCAAATCAATGCGAAGTAGAAGGCTTAGCTTCAAATCCAAGCGAAACACATGATTTACCTTCAAATTAATGCGAAGTAGAAGGCTTATCCTCAAAGCCATGCGACACAAATGATTCAGCTTCAAATACTTGCGATATAATTGATTTAGCTTCAAATGCAAGCGAAACAAACGAGTTAGATTCAAATCCAAGCAAAACAGATGATTTAGTTTCAAATCAATGCGAAGTAGAAGGCTTAGCTTCAAATCCATGCGACACAAATGATTTAGCTTCAAATACTTGCGATAGAAGTGATATAGCTTCAATGCAGGCGAAACAAACGAGTTAGCTTCAAATCCAAGCCAAACACATGGTTTAGTTTCAAATCAATGCGAAGTAGGAGGCTTATCCTCAAAGCCATGCGACGACAATGATTTCGCTTCAAATACTTGCGATATAACTGATATAGCTTCAAATGCAGGCGAAATAAACGAGTTAGTTTCAAATCTGTGCGAAACACATGATTTAGCTTCAAATCCATGCGAACCACATGATTTAGTTTCAAATCAATGTGAAGTAGAAGGCTTAGCTTCAAATCCATGCGAAACACATGATTTAGTTTCAAATCAATGCGAAGCAGAAGGCTTAGCTTCAAATCCATGCGAAACAAATGATTTAGTTTCACATACTTGCGATATAAATGATATAGCTTCAAATGCAGGCGAAACAAACGAGTTAGCTTCAAATCCAAGCGAAGCACGTGATTTACCTTCAAATTAATGCGAAGTAGAAGGCTTATCCACAAAGCCATGCGACACAAATGATTTAGCTTCAAATACTTGCGATACAATTGATATAGCTTCAAATGCATGCGAAACAAACGAGTTAGCTTCAAATCCAAGCGAAACACATGATTTAGTTCCAAATCAATGCGAAGTAGAAGGCTTAGCTTCAAATCCATGCGACACAAATGATTTAGCTTCAAATACTTGCGATAGAAGTGATATAGCTTCAATGCAGGCGAAACAAACGAGTTAGCTTCAAAGCCATGCAACACAAATGATTTAGCTTCATATACTTGCGATATAAATGATATAGCTCCAAATGCAGGAGAAACAAGCGAGTTGGCTACAGATCCATGCGAAACACATGATTTCGCTTCAAATCAATGCGAAGGAGAAAGCTTAGCTTCAAATCAATGCGAAATACCTGATTTGGCTTCAAATACTTCCGAATATAGATGATGTAGCTTCAAATGGAGGCGAAACAAACGAGTTAGCTTCAAATCCATTCGAAAAACACGATTTAACTGCAAATCAATGCGATGTAGAAGGTTTAGCTTCAAATACATGCGAAACACATGATTTAGCATCCGATACTTGCGATATAAGGGATATAGCTTCAAATCCATACGAACCAAATGATTTTGGTTCAGATACTTCAAATATAAGTGGTATAGCTTCAAATTCAGGCGAAACAAACGGGTTAGCTTCAAATCCATGCGAAAAACATGATGTAGCTTCTAATCAATGCCAAGTAGAAAGCTTAGCTTCAAATCAATGCGAAACAAATGGTTTATCATCAAATACTTGCGATATTCACGATTTAGCTTCAACTGCATGAGAAACAAACGAGTTAGCTTCAAATCCATGCGAAACACATGATGTAGCTTCTAATCAATGCGAAGTAGAAAGCTTAGCTTCAAATACATGAGAAACACATAATTTAGGTTCAAGTCAAAGTGCACTGGAAGGCTTAGCTTCAAATCTATACGAATCAAATGGTTTAGTTTCAAATAATTGTGATGTATATGATTTAGCTTCAACTGCAGGCGAAGCAAACGAGTTAGCTTCAAATCCATGCAAAACACATGATTTAGCTTCCAATCGATGCGAAGTAGAAGGCTTAGCTTCAAATCTATGCGACACAAATGATTTAGCTTCAAATACCTGCGATATAAATGATATGGCCTCAATTGCAGGCGAAACAAACGAGCTAGCTTCAAATCCATGCTATACACATGATTTAGCTTCTAATCAATGCGAAGTAGAAGGCTTAGCTTCAAATCCATGCGAAACAAATGATTTAGGTTCAGATACTTGCGATATAAGTGATATAGCTTCAAATGCAGGCGAAACAAACGAGTTAGCTTCAAATCCGAGAGAAACACATGATTTAGCTTCAAATTCATGCGAAACACATGGTTTAGCTTCATATTCTTGCGAAACAAATGGTTTAGATTCAGATACTTGTGATAAACATGATTTAGCTTCAACCGCATGCGAAACAAACGAGTTAGCTTTAAAATCAAGCGAGACACATGATTTAGCTTCAAATCAATGCGAAGTAGATGGCTTTGCTTCATATCCATGCGAAACAAATGATTTTTCTTCAAATACTTGCGATACAAGTGAACTAGCTTCAAATGCAGGCGAAACAAACCAGGTAGCTTCAATTCCATGCGAAACACATGATTTAGCTTAAATTTCTTGCGAAACAAATTATTTAGCTTCAAATACTTGCGATACAAATGATATAATATCAAATGCAGGCAAAACAAACGAGATAGCTTCAAATCCATGCGGAAGACATGAGTTAGCTAAAAACCAATGCGAAGTAGAAGGCGTAGCTTCAAATCCATGCGGAACAAATGATTTAGCTTCAAATACCTGCGATAGAAGTGATATAGCTTCAAATGCATGCGAAACAAACGAGTTAGCTTCAAGTCTATGCGAAACACGTGATTTAGCTTCAAATTCATGCGAAACACATGGTTTAGCTTCATATTCTTGCGAAACAAATGGTTTAGATTCAGATACTTGTGATAAACATGATTTAGCTTCAACCGCATGCGAAACAAACGAGTTAGCTTTAAAATCAAGCGAGACACATGATTTAGCTTCAAATCAATGCGAAGTAGATGGCTTAGCTTCATATCCATGCGAAACAAATGACTTAGCTTCAACTACTTGCGAATATAAGTGATACAGCTTCAAATGCATGCGAAACAACCGAGTTAGCATCAAATCCAAGGGAAACACATGATTTAGATTCAAATTAATGCGAAGTAGAAGGCTTATCCTCAAAGCCATGCGACACAAATGGTTTAGCTTCAAATACTTGCGATACAATTGATATAGCTTCAAATGCATGCGAAACAAACGAGTTAGCTTCAAATCCAAGCGAAACACATGATTTAGTTCCAAATCAATGCGAAGTAGAAGGCTTAGCTTCAAATCCAAGCGAAACACATGATTTACCTTCAAATTAATGCAAAGTGGAAGGCTTATACTCTAAGCCATGCGACACAAATGATTTAGCTTCAAATACTTGCGATATAATTGATATAGCTTCAAATGCAGGCGAAACAAACGAGTTAGCTTCAAATCTGTGCGAAATACATGATTTAGCTTCAAATCCATGCGAAACACATGTTTTAGTTACAAATCAATGCGCAGTAGTAGGCATAGCTTCATATCCATGCGAAACACATGATTTAGTTTCACATACTTGCGGTATAAATGATATAGCTTCAAATGCAGGCGAAACAAACGAGTTAGCTTCAAATCCAAGCGAAACACATGATTTACCTTCAAATTAATGCGAAGTAGAAGGCTTATCCTCAAAGCCATGCGACACAAATGATTCAGATTCAAATACTTGCAATATAATTGATATAGCTTCAAATGCAGGCGAAACAAACGAGGTAGCTTCAACTCCAAGCGAAACACATGATTTAGTTCCAAATCAATGCGAAGTAGGAGGCTTATCCTCAAAGCCATGCGACACAAATGATTTAACTTCAAATACTTGCGATATAATTGATATAGCTTCAAATGCAGGCGAAATAAACGAGTTAGCTTCAAATCCAGGCGAAACACATGGTATAGCTTCATATTCTTCCGAAACAAATGGTTTAGCTTCATATACTTGCGATATAAATGACATAGCTTCAAATGCAGGCGAAACAGACGAGTTAGCTTCAAATCCCAGTGAAACACATGGTTTAGTTTCAAATCAATGCGAAGTAGAAGGCTTAGCTTCAAATCCATGCGACACAAATGTTTTAGCTTCAAATACTTGCGATAGAAGGGATATAGCTTCAATGCAGGCGAAAGAAACGAGTTAGCTTCAAAGCCATGCAACACAAATGATTTAGCTTCATATACTTGCGATATAAATGATATAGCTTCAAATGCAGGCGAAACAAACGAGTTAGCTTCAAATCTGTGCGAAACACATGATTTAGCTTCAAATTCATGCGAAACACATGGTTTAGCTTCATATTCTTGCGAAAAAAAAGGTTTAGATTCAGATACTTGTGATAAACATGATTTAGCTTCAAATGCAGGCGAAACAAACGAATTAGTTTCAGATCCGCGCGAAACACATGATTTACCTTCAAATCCATGCGAAACACATGTTTTAGTTACAAAACAATGCGAAGTAGTAGGCATAGCTTCATATCCATGCGAAACACATGATTCAGTTTCACATACTTGCGATATAAATGATATAGCTTCAAATGCAGGCGAAACAAACGTATTAGTTTCAAATCCAAGCGAAACACATGATTTACCTTCAAATTAATGCGAAGTAGAAGGCTTATCCTCAAAGCCATGCGACACAAATGATTCAGATTCAAATACTTGCAATATAATTGATATAGCTTCAAATGCAGGCGAAACAAACGAGGTAGCTTCAAATCCAAGCGAAACACATGTTTTAGCTTCAAATACTTGCGATAGAAGTGATATAGCTTCAATGCAGGCGAAAGAAACGAGTTAGCTTCAAAGCCATGCAACACAAATGATTTAGCTTCATATACTTGCGATATAAATGATATAGCTTAAAATGCATGCGAAACAAACGAGTTAGCTTCAAATCCAAGCGAAACACATGGTTTAGTTTCAAATCAATGCGAAGTAGGAGGCTTATCCTCAAAGCCATGCGACACAAATGATTTAGCTTCAAATACTTGCGATATAACTGATATAGCTTCAAATGCAGGCGAAATAAACGAGTTAGCTTCAAATCTGTGCGAAACACATGATTTAGCTTCAAATCCATGCGAACCACATGATTTAGTTTCAAATCAATGTGAAGGAGAAGGCTTAGCTTCAAATCCATGCGAAACACATGATTTAGTTTCAAATCAATGCGAAGCAGAAGGCTTAGCTTCAAATCCATGCGAAACAAATGATTTAGTTTCACATACTTGCGATATAAATGATATAGCTTCAAATGCAGGCGAAACAAACGAGTTAGCTTCAAATCTGTGCGAAACACATGATTTAGCTTCAAATCCATGCGAACCACATGATTTAGTTTCAAATCAATGTGAAGTAGAAGGCTTAGCTTCAAATCCATGCGAAACACATGATTTAGTTTCAAATCAATGCGAAGCAGAAGGCTTAGCTTCAAATCCATGCGAAACAAATGATTTAGTTTCACATACTTGCGATATAAATGATATAGCTTCATATGCAGGCGAAACAAACGAGTTAGCTTCAAATCCAAGCGAAGCACCTGATTTACCTTCAAATTAATGCGAAGTAGAAGGCTTATCCTCAAAGCAATGCGACACAAATGATTTAGCTTCAAATACTTGCGATACAATTGATATAGCTTCAAATGCATGCGAAACAAACGAGTTAGCTTCAAATCCAAGCGAAACACATGATTTAGTATCAAATCAATGCGAAGTAGAAGGTTTAGCTTCAAATCCATGCGACACAAATGATTTAGCTTCAAATACTTGCGATAGAAGTGATATAGCTTCAATGCAGGCGAAACAAGCGAGTTAGCTTCAAAGCCATGCAACGCAAATGATTTAGCTTCATATACTTGCGATATAAATGATATAGCTTCAAATGCAGGCGAAACAAACGAGTTAGCTTCAAATCCAAGCGAAACACATGGTTTAGTTTCAAATCAATGCGAAGTAGGAGGCTTATCCTCAAAGCCATGCGACACAAATGATTTAGCTTCAAATACTTGCGATATAGCTGATATAGTTTCAAATGCAGGCGAAATAAACGAGTTAGCTTCAAATCTGTGCGAAACACATGATTTAGCTTCAAATCCATGCGAACCACATGATTTAGTTCCAAATCAATGCGAAGTAGAAGGCTTAGCTTCAAATCCAAGCGAAACACATGATTTACCTTCAAATTAATGCAAAGTGGAAGGCTTATACTCTAAGCCATGCGACACAAATGATTTAGCTTCAAATACTTGCGATATAATTGATATAGCTTCAAATGCAGGCGAAACAAACGAGTTAGCTTCAAATCTGTGCGAAATACATGATTTAGCTTCAAATCCATGCGAAACACATGTTTTAGTTACAAATCAATGCGCAGTAGTAGGCATAGCTTCATATCCATGCGAAACACATGATTTAGTTTCACATACTTGCGATATAAATGATATAGCTTCAAATGCAGGCGAAACAAACGAGTTAGCTTCAAATCCAAGCGAAACACATGATTTACCTTCAAATTAATGCGAAGTAGAAGGCTTATCCTCAAAGCCATGCGACACAAATGATTCAGATTCAAATACTTGCAATATAATTGATATAGCTTCAAATGCAGGCGAAACAAACGAGGTAGCTTCAACTCCAAGCGAAACACATGATTTAGTTCCAAATCAATGCGAAGTAGGAGGCTTATCCTCAAAGCCATGCGACACAAATGATTTAACTTCAAATACTTGCGATATAATTGATATAGCTTCAAATGCAGGCGAAATAAACGAGTTAGCTTCAAATCCAGGCGAAACACATGGTATAGCTTCATATTCTTCCGAAACAAATGGTTTAGCTTCATATACTTGCGATATAAATGACATAGCTTCAAATGCAGGCGAAACAGACGAGTTAGCTTCAAATCCCAGTGAAACACATGGTTTAGTTTCAAATCAATGCGAAGTAGAAGGCTTAGCTTCAAATCCATGCGACACAAATGTTTTAGCTTCAAATACTTGCGATAGAAGGGATATAGCTTCAATGCAGGCGAAAGAAACGAGTTAGCTTCAAAGCCATGCAACACAAATGATTTAGCTTCATATACTTGCGATATAAATGATATAGCTTCAAATGCAGGCGAAACAAACGAGTTAGCTTCAAATCTGTGCGAAACACATGATTTAGCTTCAAATTCATGCGAAACACATGGTTTAGCTTCATATTCTTGCGAAAAAAAAGGTTTAGATTCAGATACTTGTGATAAACATGATTTAGCTTCAAATGCAGGCGAAACAAACGAATTAGTTTCAGATCCGCGCGAAACACATGATTTACCTTCAAATCCATGCGAAACACATGTTTTAGTTACAAAACAATGCGAAGTAGTAGGCATAGCTTCATATCCATGCGAAACACATGATTCAGTTTCACATACTTGCGATATAAATGATATAGCTTCAAATGCAGGCGAAACAAACGTATTAGTTTCAAATCCAAGCGAAACACATGATTTACCTTCAAATTAATGCGAAGTAGAAGGCTTATCCTCAAAGCCATGCGACACAAATGATTCAGATTCAAATACTTGCAATATAATTGATATAGCTTCAAATGCAGGCGAAACAAACGAGGTAGCTTCAAATCCAAGCGAAACACATGTTTTAGCTTCAAATACTTGCGATAGAAGTGATATAGCTTCAATGCAGGCGAAAGAAACGAGTTAGCTTCAAAGCCATGCAACACAAATGATTTAGCTTCATATACTTGCGATATAAATGATATAGCTTAAAATGCATGCGAAACAAACGAGTTAGCTTCAAATCCAAGCGAAACACATGGTTTAGTTTCAAATCAATGCGAAGTAGGAGGCTTATCCTCAAAGCCATGCGACACAAATGATTTAGCTTCAAATACTTGCGATATAACTGATATAGCTTCAAATGCAGGCGAAATAAACGAGTTAGCTTCAAATCTGTGCGAAACACATGATTTAGCTTCAAATCCATGCGAACCACATGATTTAGTTTCAAATCAATGTGAAGGAGAAGGCTTAGCTTCAAATCCATGCGAAACACATGATTTAGTTTCAAATCAATGCGAAGCAGAAGGCTTAGCTTCAAATCCATGCGAAACAAATGATTTAGTTTCACATACTTGCGATATAAATGATATAGCTTCAAATGCAGGCGAAACAAACGAGTTAGCTTCAAATCTGTGCGAAACACATGATTTAGCTTCAAATCCATGCGAACCACATGATTTAGTTTCAAATCAATGTGAAGTAGAAGGCTTAGCTTCAAATCCATGCGAAACACATGATTTAGTTTCAAATCAATGCGAAGCAGAAGGCTTAGCTTCAAATCCATGCGAAACAAATGATTTAGTTTCACATACTTGCGATATAAATGATATAGCTTCATATGCAGGCGAAACAAACGAGTTAGCTTCAAATCCAAGCGAAGCACCTGATTTACCTTCAAATTAATGCGAAGTAGAAGGCTTATCCTCAAAGCAATGCGACACAAATGATTTAGCTTCAAATACTTGCGATACAATTGATATAGCTTCAAATGCATGCGAAACAAACGAGTTAGCTTCAAATCCAAGCGAAACACATGATTTAGTATCAAATCAATGCGAAGTAGAAGGTTTAGCTTCAAATCCATGCGACACAAATGATTTAGCTTCAAATACTTGCGATAGAAGTGATATAGCTTCAATGCAGGCGAAACAAGCGAGTTAGCTTCAAAGCCATGCAACGCAAATGATTTAGCTTCATATACTTGCGATATAAATGATATAGCTTCAAATGCAGGCGAAACAAACGAGTTAGCTTCAAATCCAAGCGAAACACATGGTTTAGTTTCAAATCAATGCGAAGTAGGAGGCTTATCCTCAAAGCCATGCGACACAAATGATTTAGCTTCAAATACTTGCGATATAGCTGATATAGCTTCAAATGCAGGCGAAATAAACGAGTTAGCTTCAAATCTGTGCGAAACACATGATTTAGCTTCAAATCCATGCGAACCACATGATTTAGTTTCAAATCAATGTGAAGTAGAAGGCTTAGCTTCAAATCCATGCGAAACACATGATTTAGTTTCAAATCAATGCGAAGCAGAAGGCTTAGCTTCAAATCCATGCGAAACAAATGATTTAGTTTCACATACTTGCGATATAAGTGATATAGCTTCAAATGCAGGCGAAACAAACGAGTTAGCTTCAAATCCAAGCGAAGCACGTGATTTACCTTCAAATTAATGCGAAGTAGAAGGCTTATCCTCAAAGCCATGCGACACAAATGATTTATCTTAAAATACTTGCGATACAATTGATATAGCTTCAAATGCATGCGAAACAAACGAGTTAGCTTCAAATCCCAGCGAAACACATGATTTAGTTCCAAATCAATGCGAAGTAGAAGGCTTAGCTTCAAATCCATGCGACACAAATGATTTAGCTTCAAATACTTGCGATAGAAGTGATATAGCTTCAATGCAGGCGAAACAAACGAGTTAGCTTCAAAGCCATGCAACACAAATGATTTAGCTTCATATACTTGCGATATAAATGATATAGCTTCAAATGCAGGCGATACAAACGAGTTAGCTTCAAATCCAAGCGAAACACATGGTTTAGTTTCAAATCAATGCGGAGTAGGAGGCTTATCCTCAAAGCCATGCGACACAAATGATTTAGCTTCAAATACTTGCGATAGAAGTGATATAGCTTCAATGCAGGCGAAACAAACGAGTTAACTTCAAAGCCATGCAACACAAATGATTTAGCTTCATATACTTGCGATATAAATGATATAGCCTCAAATGCAGGCGAAAGAAACGAGTTAGCTTCAAATCCAAGCGAAACACATGGATTAGTTTCAAATCAATGAGAAGTAGGTGGCTTATCCTCAAAGCCATGCGACACAAATGATTTAGCTTCAAATACTTGCGATACAATTGATACAGATTCAAATGCATGCGAAACAAACGAGTTAGCTTCAAATCCAAGCGAAACACATGATTTAGTTCCAAATCAATGCGAAGTAGAAGGTTTAGCTTCAAATCCAAGCGAAACACATGATTTTCCTTCAAATTAATGCGAAGTAGAAGGCTTATTCTCAAAGGCATGCGACACAAATGATTTAGCTTCAAATACTTGCGATATAATTGATATAGCATCAAATGCAGGCGAAACAAACGAGTTAGCTTCAAATCTGTGCGAAACACATGATTTAGCTTCAAATCAATGCGAAGTAGGAGGCTTAGCTTAAAACCATGCGACACAAATTGTTTAGCTTCAAATACTTGCGATACAATTGATATAGCTTCAAATGCATGCGAAACAAACGAGTTAGCTTCAAATCCAAGCGAAACACATGATTTAGTTCCAAATCAATGCGAAGTAGAAGGCTTAGCTTCAAATCCAAGCGAAACACATGATTTACCTTCAAATTAATGCGAAGTAGAAGGCTTATCCTAAAAGCCATGCGACAAAAATGATTCAGCTTCAAATACTTGCGATATAATTGATTTAGCTTCAAATGCAAGCGAAACAAACGAGTTAGATTCAAATCCAAGCAAAACAGATGATTTAGTTTCAAATCAATGCGAAGTAGAAGGCTTAGCTTCAAATCCATGCGACACAAATGATTTAGCTTCAAATACTTGCGATAGAAGTGATATAGCTTCAATGCAGGCGAAACAAACGAGTTAGCTTCAAAGCCATGCAACACAAATGATTTAGCTTCATATACTTGCGATATAAATGATATCGCATCAAATGCAGGCGAAACAAACGAGTTAGCTTCAAATCCAAGCGAAACACATGGTTTAGTTTCAAATCAATGCGAAGTAGGAGGCTTATCCTCAAAGCCATGCGACACAAATGATTTAGCTTCAAATACTTGCGATACAATTGATATAGCTTCAAATGCATGCGAAACAAACGAGTTTGCTTCAAATCCAAGCGAAACACATGATTTAGTTCCAAATCAATGTGAAGTAGAAGGTTTAGCTTCAAATCCAAGCGAAACACATGATTTTCCTTCAAATCAATGCGAAGTAGAAGGCTTAGCTTCAAATCCAAGCGAAACACATGATTTACCTTCAAATGAATGCGAAGTAGAAGGCTTATCCTCAAAGCCATACGACACAAATGATTCAGCTTCAAATACTTGCGATATAATTGATTTAGCTTCAAATGCAAGCGAAACAAACGAGTTAGATTCAAATCCAAGCAAAACAGATGATTTAGTTTCAAATCAATGCGAAGTAGAAGGCTTAGCTTCAAATCCATGCGACACAAATGATTTAGCTTCAAATACTTGCGATAGAAGTGATATAGCTTCAATGCAGGCGAAACAAACGAGTTAGCTTCAAAGCCATGCAACACAAATGATTTAGCTTCATATACTTACGATATAAATGATATAGCTTCAAATGCAGGCGAAACAAACGAGTTAGCTTCAAATCCAAGCGAAACACATAGTTTAGTTTCAAATCAATGCGAAGTAGTAGGCTTATCCTCAAAGCCATGCGACGCAAATGATTTAGCTTCAAATACTTGCGATATAACTGATATAGCTTCAAATGCAGGCGAAATAAACGAGTTAGCTTCAAATCTGTGCGAAACACATGATTTAGCTTCAAATCCATGCGAACCACATGATTTAGCTTCAAATCAATGTGAAGTAGAAGGCTTAGCTTCAAATCCATGCGAAACACATGATTTAGTTTCAAATCAATGCGAAGCAGAAGGCTTAGCTTCAAATCCATGCGAAACAAATGATTTAGTTTCACATACTTGCGATATAAATGATATAGCTTCAAATGCAGGCGAAACAAACGAGTTAGCTTCAAATCCAAGCGAAGCACGTGATTTACCTTCAAATTAATGCGAAGTAGAAGGCTTATCCTCAAAGCAATGCGACACAAACGATTTAGCTTCAAATACTTGCGATACAATTGATATAGCTTCAAATGCATGCGAAACAAACGAGTTAGCTTCAAATTCAAGCGAAACACATGATTTAGTTCCAAATCAATGCGAAGTAGAAGGCTTAGCATCAAATCCAAGCGAAACACATGATTTACCTTCAAATTAATGCGAAGTAGAAGGCTTATCCTCAAAGCCATGCGACACAAATGATTCAGCTTCAAATACTTGCGATATAATTGATTTAGCTTCAAATGCAGGCGAAACAAACGAGTTAGCTTCAAATCCAGGCGAAACACATGGTTTAGCTTCATATTCTTCCGAAACAAATGGTTTAGCTTCATATACTTGAGATATAAATGATATAGCTTCAAATGCTGGCGAAACAGACGAGTTAGCTTCAAATCCCAGCGAAATACATGGTTTAGTTTCAAATCAATGCGAAGTAGAAGGCTTAGCTTCACATACATGAGAAACAAATGATTTAGCTTCAGATAATTGCGATATAATTGATAAAGCTTCAAATGCAGGCGAAACAAACGAGTTAGATTCAAATCCAAGCAAAACAGATGATTTAGTTTCAAATCAATGCGAAGTAGAAGGCTTAGCTTCAAATCCGTGCGACACAAATGATTTAGATTCAAATACTTGCGATAGAAGTGATATAGCTTCAATGCAGGCGAAACAAACGAGTTAGCTTCAAAGCCATGCGACACAAATGATTCAGCTTCAAATACTTGCGATATAATTGATTTAGCTTCAAATGCAGGCCAAACAAACGAGTTAGCTTCAAATCCACGCTTTACACATGATTTAGCTTCAAATCAATGCGAAGTAGAAGGCTTTGCTTCAAATCCATGAGAAACAAATGATTTAGGTTCAGATACTTGCGATATAAGTGATATAGCTTCTAATGCAGGAGAAACAAACGAGTTAGCTTCATATTCATGCGAAACACATTATTTAACAGCAAATCAATGCGATGTAGAAGGTTTAGCTTCAAATACGTGAGAAACAAATGATTTAGCATCAGATACTTGCGATATAAGTGATATAGCTCCAAATGCAGGAGAAACAAGCGAGTTGGCTACAGATCCATGCGAAACACATGATTTCGCTTCAAATCAATGCGAAGGAGAAAGCTTAGCTTCAAATCAATGCGAAATACCTGATTTGGCTTCAAATACTTCCGAATATAGATGATGTAGCTTCAAATGGAGGCGAAACAAACGAGTTAGCTTCAAATCCATTCGAAAAACACGATTTAACTGCAAATCAATGCGATGTAGAAGGTTTAGCTTCAAATACATGCGAAACACATGATTTAGCATCCGATACTTGCGATATAAGGGATATAGCTTCAAATCCATACGAACCAAATGATTTTGGTTCAGATACTTCAAATATAAGTGGTATAGCTTCAAATTCAGGCGAAACAAACGGGTTAGCTTCAAATCCATGCGAAAAACATGATGTAGCTTCTAATCAATGCGAAGTAGAAAGCTTAGCTTCAAATACATGAGAAACACATAGTTTAGGTTCAAGTCAAAGTGCACTGGAAGGCTTAGCTTCAAATCTATACGAATCAAATGGTTTAGTTTCAAATAATTGTGATGTATATGATTTAGCTTCAACTGCAGGCGAAGCAAACGAGTTAGCTTCAAATCCATGCAAAACACATGATTTAGCTTCCAATCGATGCGAAGTAGAAGGCTTAGCTTCAAATCTATGCGACACAAATGATTTAGCTTCAAATACCTGCGATATAAATGATATGGCCTCAATTGCAGGCGAAACAAACGAGCTAGCTTCAAATCCATGCTATACACATGATTTAGCTTCTAATCAATGCGAAGTAGAAGGCTTAGCTTCAAATCCATGCGAAACAAATGATTTAGGTTCAGATACTTGCGATATAAGTGATATAGCTTCAAATGCAGGCGAAACAAACGAGTTAGCTTCAAATCCGAGAGAAACACATGATTTAGCTTCAAATTCATGCGAAACACATGGTTTAGCTTCATATTCTTGCGAAACAAATGGTTTAGATTCAGATACTTGTGATAAACATGATTTAGCTTCAACCGCATGCGAAACAAACGAGATAGCTTTAAAATCAAGCGAGACACATGATTTAGCTTCAAATCAATGCGAAGTAGATGGCTTTGCTTCATATCCATGCGAAACAAATGATTTTTCTTCAAATACTTGCGATACAAGTGAACTAGCTTCAAATGCAGGCGAAACAAACCAGGTAGCTTCAATTCCATGCGAAACACATGATTTAGCTTAAATTTCTTGCGAAACAAATTATTTAGCTTCAAATACTTGCGATACAAATGATATAATATCAAATGCAGGCAAAACAAACGAGATAGCTTCAAATCCATGCGGAAGACATGAGTTAGCTAAAAACCAATGCGAAGTAGAAGGCGTAGCTTCAAATCCATGCGGAACAAATGATTTAGCTTCAAATACCTGCGATAGAAGTGATATAGCTTCAAATGCATGCGAAACAAACGAGTTAGCTTCAAGTCTATGCGAAACACGTGATTTAGCTTCAAATTCATGCGAAACACATGGTTTAGCTTCATATTCTTGCGAAACAAATGGTTTAGATTCAGATACTTGTGATAAACATGATTTAGCTTCAACCGCATGCGAAACAAACGAGTTAGCTTTAAAATCAAGCGAGACACATGATTTAGCTTCAAATCAATGCGAAGTAGATGGCTTAGCTTCATATCCATGCGAAACAAATGACTTAGCTTCAACTACTTGCGAATATAAGTGATACAGCTTCAAATGCATGCGAAACAACCGAGTTAGCATCAAATCCAAGGGAAACACATGATTTAGATTCAAATTAATGCGAAGTAGAAGGCTTATCCTCAAAGCCATGCGACACAAATGGTTTAGCTTCAAATACTTGCGATACAATTGATATAGCTTCAAATGCATGCGAAACAAACGAGTTAGCTTCAAATCCAAGCGAAACACATGATTTAGTTCCAAATCAATGCGAAGTAGAAGGCTTAGCTTCAAATCCAAGCGAAACACATGATTTACCTTCAAATTAATGCAAAGTGGAAGGCTTATACTCTAAGCCATGCGACACAAATGATTTAGCTTCAAATACTTGCGATATAATTGATATAGCTTCAAATGCAGGCGAAACAAACGAGTTAGCTTCAAATCTGTGCGAAATACATGATTTAGCTTCAAATCCATGCGAAACACATGTTTTAGTTACAAATCAATGCGCAGTAGTAGGCATAGCTTCATATCCATGCGAAACACATGATTTAGTTTCACATACTTGCGATATAAATGATATAGCTTCAAATGCAGGCGAAACAAACGAGTTAGCTTCAAATCCAAGCGAAACACATGATTTACCTTCAAATTAATGCGAAGTAGAAGGCTTATCCTCAAAGCCATGCGACACAAATGATTCAGATTCAAATACTTGCAATATAATTGATATAGCTTCAAATGCAGGCGAAACAAACGAGGTAGCTTCAACTCCAAGCGAAACACATGATTTAGTTCCAAATCAATGCGAAGTAGGAGGCTTATCCTCAAAGCCATGCGACACAAATGATTTAACTTCAAATACTTGCGATATAATTGATATAGCTTCAAATGCAGGCGAAATAAACGAGTTAGCTTCAAATCCAGGCGAAACACATGGTATAGCTTCATATTCTTCCGAAACAAATGGTTTAGCTTCATATACTTGCGATATAAATGACATAGCTTCAAATGCAGGCGAAACAGACGAGTTAGCTTCAAATCCCAGTGAAACACATGGTTTAGTTTCAAATCAATGCGAAGTAGAAGGCTTAGCTTCAAATCCATGCGACACAAATGTTTTAGCTTCAAATACTTGCGATAGAAGGGATATAGCTTCAATGCAGGCGAAAGAAACGAGTTAGCTTCAAAGCCATGCAACACAAATGATTTAGCTTCATATACTTGCGATATAAATGATATAGCTTCAAATGCAGGCGAAACAAACGAGTTAGCTTCAAATCTGTGCGAAACACATGATTTAGCTTCAAATTCATGCGAAACACATGGTTTAGCTTCATATTCTTGCGAAAAAAAAGGTTTAGATTCAGATACTTGTGATAAACATGATTTAGCTTCAAATGCAGGCGAAACAAACGAATTAGTTTCAGATCCGCGCGAAACACATGATTTACCTTCAAATCCATGCGAAACACATGTTTTAGTTACAAAACAATGCGAAGTAGTAGGCATAGCTTCATATCCATGCGAAACACATGATTCAGTTTCACATACTTGCGATATAAATGATATAGCTTCAAATGCAGGCGAAACAAACGAATTAGTTTCAAATCCAAGCGAAACACATGATTTACCTTCAAATTAATGCGAAGTAGAAGGCTTATCCTCAAAGCCATGCGACACAAATGATTCAGATTCAAATACTTGCAATATAATTGATATAGCTTCAAATGCAGGCGAAACAAACGAGGTAGCTTCAAATCCAAGCGAAACACATGTTTTAGCTTCAAATACTTGCGATAGAAGTGATATAGCTTCAATGCAGGCGAAAGAAACGAGTTAGCTTCAAAGCCATGCAACACAAATGATTTAGCTTCATATACTTGCGATATAAATGATATAGCTTAAAATGCATGCGAAACAAACGAGTTAGCTTCAAATCCAAGCGAAACACATGGTTTAGTTTCAAATCAATGCGAAGTAGGAGGCTTATCCTCAAAGCCATGCGACACAAATGATTTAGCTTCAAATACTTGCGATATAACTGATATAGCTTCAAATGCAGGCGAAATAAACGAGTTAGCTTCAAATCTGTGCGAAACACATGATTTAGCTTCAAATCCATGCGAACCACATGATTTAGTTTCAAATCAATGTGAAGGAGAAGGCTTAGCTTCAAATCCATGCGAAACACATGATTTAGTTTCAAATCAATGCGAAGCAGAAGGCTTAGCTTCAAATCCATGCGAAACAAATGATTTAGTTTCACATACTTGCGATATAAATGATATAGCTTCAAATGCAGGCGAAACAAACGAGTTAGCTTCAAATCTGTGCGAAACACATGATTTAGCTTCAAATCCATGCGAACCACATGATTTAGTTTCAAATCAATGTGAAGTAGAAGGCTTAGCTTCAAATCCATGCGAAACACATGATTTAGTTTCAAATCAATGCGAAGCAGAAGGCTTAGCTTCAAATCCATGCGAAACAAATGATTTAGTTTCACATACTTGCGATATAAATGATATAGCTTCATATGCAGGCGAAACAAACGAGTTAGCTTCAAATCCAAGCGAAGCACGTGATTTACCTTCAAATTAATGCGAAGTAGAAGGCTTATCCTCAAAGCCATGCGACACAAATGATTTATCTTAAAATACTTGCGATACAATTGATATAGCTTCAAATGCATGCGAAACAAACGAGTTAGCTTCAAATCCCAGCGAAACACATGATTTAGTTCCAAATCAATGCGAAGTAGAAGGCTTAGCTTCAAATCCATGCGACACAAATGATTTAGCTTCAAATACTTGCGATAGAAGTGATATAGCTTCAATGCAGGCGAAACAAACGAGTTAGCTTCAAAGCCATGCAACACAAATGATTTAGCTTCATATACTTGCGATATAAATGATATAGCTTCAAATGCAGGCGATACAAACGAGTTAGCTTCAAATCCAAGCGAAACACATGGTTTAGTTTCAAATCAATGCGGAGTAGGAGGCTTATCCTCAAAGCCATGCGACACAAATGATTTAGCTTCAAATACTTGCGATAGAAGTGATATAGCTTCAATGCAGGCGAAACAAACGAGTTAACTTCAAAGCCATGCAACACAAATGATTTAGCTTCATATACTTGCGATATAAATGATATAGCCTCAAATGCAGGCGAAAGAAACGAGTTAGCTTCAAATCCAAGCGAAACACATGGATTAGTTTCAAATCAATGAGAAGTAGGTGGCTTATCCTCAAAGCCATGCGACACAAATGATTTAGCTTCAAATACTTGCGATACAATTGATACAGATTCAAATGCATGCGAAACAAACGAGTTAGCTTCAAATCCAAGCGAAACACATGATTTAGTTCCAAATCAATGCGAAGTAGAAGGTTTAGCTTCAAATCCAAGCGAAACACATGATTTTCCTTCAAATTAATGCGAAGTAGAAGGCTTATTCTCAAAGGCATGCGACACAAATGATTTAGCTTCAAATACTTGCGATATAATTGATATAGCATCAAATGCAGGCGAAACAAACGAGTTAGCTTCAAATCTGTGCGAAACACATGATTTAGCTTCAAATCAATGCGAAGTAGGAGGCTTAGCTTAAAACCATGCGACACAAATTGTTTAGCTTCAAATACTTGCGATACAATTGATATAGCTTCAAATGCATGCGAAACAAACGAGTTAGCTTCAAATCCAAGCGAAACACATGATTTAGTTCCAAATCAATGCGAAGTAGAAGGCTTAGCCTCAAATCCAAGCGAAACACATGATTTACCTTCAAATTAATGCGAAGTAGAAGGCTTATCCTAAAAGCCATGCGACAAAAATGATTCAGCTTCAAATACTTGCGATATAATTGATTTAGCTTCAAATGCAAGCGAAACAAACGAGTTAGATTCAAATCCAAGCAAAACAGATGATTTAGTTTCAAATCAATGCGAAGTAGAAGGCTTAGCTTCAAATCCATGCGACACAAATGATTTAGCTTCAAATACTTGCGATAGAAGTGATATAGCTTCAATGCAGGCGAAACAAACGAGTTAGCTTCAAAGCCATGCAACACAAATGATTTAGCTTCATATACTTGCGATATAAATGATATAGCATCAAATGCAGGCGAAACAAACGAGTTAGCTTCAAATCCAAGCGAAACACATGGTTTAGTTTCAAATCAATGCGAAGTAGGAGGCTTATCCTCAAAGCCATGCGACACAAATGATTTAGCTTCAAATACTTGCGATACAATTGATATAGCTTCAAATGCATGCGAAACAAACGAGTTTGCTTCAAATCCAAGCGAAACACATGATTTAGTTCCAAATCAATGCGAAGTAGAAGGTTTAGCTTCAAATCCAAGCGAAACACATGATTTTCCTTCAAATCAATGCGAAGTAGAAGGCTTAGCTTCAAATCCAAGCGAAACACATGATTTACCTTCAAATGAATGCGAAGTAGAAGGCTTATCCTCAAAGCCATACGACACAAATGATTCAGCTTCAAATACTTGCGATATAATTGATTTAGCTTCAAATGCAAGCGAAACAAACGAGTTAGATTCAAATCCAAGCAAAACAGATGATTTAGTTTCAAATCAATGCGAAGTAGAAGGCTTAGCTTCAAATCCATGCGACACAAATGATTTAGCTTCAAATACTTGCGATAGAAGTGATATAGCTTCAATGCAGGCGAAACAAACGAGTTAGCTTCAAAGCCATGCAACACAAATGATTTAGCTTCATATACTTACGATATAAATGATATAGCTTCAAATGCAGGCGAAACAAACGAGTTAGCTTCAAATCCAAGCGAAACACATAGTTTAGTTTCAAATCAATGCGAAGTAGTAGGCTTATCCTCAAAGCCATGCGACGCAAATGATATAGCTTCAAATACTTGCGATATAACTGATATAGCTTCAAATGCAGGCGAAATAAACGAGTTAGCTTCAAATCTGTGCGAAACACATGATTTAGCTTCAAATCCATGCGAACCACATGATTTAGCTTCAAATCAATGTGAAGTAGAAGGCTTAGCTTCAAATCCATGCGAAACACATGATTTAGTTTCAAATCAATGCGAAGCAGAAGGCTTAGCTTCAAATCCATGCGAAACAAATGATTTAGTTTCACATACTTGCGATATAAATGATATAGCTTCAAATGCAGGCGAAACAAACGAGTTAGCTTCAAATCCAAGCGAAACACATGGTTTAGTTTCAAATCAATGCGAAGTAGGAGGCTTATCCTCAATGCCATGCGACGCAAATGATTTAGCTTCAAATACTTGCGATAAAACTGATATAGCTTCAAATGCAGGCGAAATAAACGAGTTTGCTTCAAATCTGTGCGAAACACATGATTTAGCTTTAAATCCATGCGAACCACATGATTTAGTTTCAAATCAATGTGAAGTAGAAGGCTTAGCTTCAAATCCATGCGAAACACATGATTTAGTTTCAAATCAATGCGAAGCAGAAGGCTTAGCTTCAAATCCATGCGAAACAAATGATTTAGTTTCACATACTTGCGATATAAATGATATAGCTTCAAATGCAGGCGAAACAAACGAGTTAGCTTCAAATCCATGCGAAGCACGTGATTTACCTTCAAATTAATGCGAAGTAGAAGGCTTATCCACAAAGCCATACGATACAAATGATTTAGCTTCAAATACTTGCGATACAATTGATATAGCTTCAAATGCATGCGAAACAAACGAGTTAGATTCAAATCCAAGCAAAACAGATGATTTAGTTTCAAATCAATGCGAAGTAGAAGGCTTAGCTTCAAATCCATGCGACACAAATGATTTAGCTTCAAATACTTGCGATAGAAGTGATATAGCTTCAATGCAGGCGAAACAAACGAGTTAGCTTCAAAGCCATGCAACACAAATGATTTAGCTTCATATACTTGCGATATAAATGATATAGCTTCAAATGTAGGCGAAACAAACGAGTTAGCTTCAAATCCAAGCGAAACACATGGTTTAGTTTCAAATCAATGCGAAGTAGGAGGCTTATCCTCAAAGCCATGCGACGCAAATGATTTAGCTTCAAATACTTGCGATATAACTGATATAGCTTCAAATGCAGGCGAAATAAACGAGTTAGCTTCAAATCTGTGCGAAACACATGATTTAGCTTCAAATCCATGCGAACCACATGATTTAGTTTCAAATCAATGTGAAGTAGAAGGCTTAGCTTCAAATCCATGCGAAACACATGATTTAGTTTCAAATCAATGCGAAGCAGAAGGCTTAGCTTCAAATCCATGCGAAACAAATGATTTAGTTTCACATACTTGCGATATAAATGATATAGCTTCAAATGCAGGCGAAACAAACGAGTTAGCTTCAAATCCAAGCGAAGCAAGTGATTTACCTTCAAATTAATGCGAAGTAGAAGGCTTATCCTCAAAGCCATGCGACACAAATGATTTAGCTTCAAATACTTGCGATACAATTGATATAGCTTCAAATGCATGCCAAACAAACGAGTTAGCTTCAAATCCAAGCGAAACACATGATTTAGTTCCAAATCAATGCGAAGTAGAAGGCTTAGCTTCATATCCAAGCGAAACACATGATTTACCTTCAAATTAATGCGAAGTAGAAGGCTTATCCTCAAAGCCATGCGACACAAATGATTCAGCTTCAAATACTTGCGATATAATTGATTTAGCTTCAAATGCAAGCGAAACAAACGAGTTAGATTCAAATCCAAGCAAAACAGATGATTTAGTTTCAAATCAATGCGAAGTAGAAGGCTTAGCTTCAAATCCATGCGACACAAATGATTTAGCTTCAAATACTTGCGATAGAAGTGATATAGCTTCAATGCTGGCGAAACAAACGAGTTAGCTTCAAAGCCATGCAACACAAATGAT
This sequence comes from Megalopta genalis, assembly GCF_051020955.1. NCBI lineage: Eukaryota > Metazoa > Arthropoda > Insecta > Hymenoptera > Halictidae > Megalopta > Megalopta genalis. Next base: position 26,608 of record NW_027477323.1, on the reverse strand, counting down.
TTAGCTTCATATACTTGCGATACAATTGATATAGCTTCAAATGCATGCCAAACAAACGAGTTAGATTCAAATCCAAGCAAAACAGATGATTTAGTTTCAAATCAATGCGAAGTAGAAGGCTTAGCTTCAAATCCATGCGACACAAATGATTTAGCTTCAAATACTTGCGATAGAAGTGATATAGCTTCAATGCAGGCGAAAGAAACGAGTTAGCTTCAAAGCCATGCAACACAAATGATTTAGCTTCATATACTTGCGATATAAATGATATAGCTTCAAATGCAGGCGAAACAAACGAGATAGCTTCAAATCCAAGCGAAACACATGGTTTAGTTTCAAATCAATGCGAAGTAGGAGGCTTATCCTCAAAGCCATGCGACGCAAATGATTTAGCTTCAAATACTTGCGATATAACTGATATAGCTTCAATTGCAGGCGAAATAAACGAGTTAGCTTCAAATCTGTGCGAAACACATGATTTAGCTTCAAATCCATGCGAACCACATGATTTAGTTTCAAATCAATGTGAAGTAGAAGGCTTAGCTTCAAATCCATGCGAAACACATGATTTAGTTTCAAATCAATGCGAAGCAGAAGGCTTAGCTTCAAAGCCATGCAACACAAATGATTTAGCTTCATATACTTGCGATATAAATGATATAGCTTCAAATGCAGGCGAAACAAACGAGTTAGCTTCAAATCCAAGCGAAACACATGGTTTAGTTTCAAATCAATGCGAAGTAGGAGGCTTATCCTCAATGCCATGCGACGCAAATGATTTAGCTTCAAATACTTGCGATAAAACTGATATAGCTTCAAATGCAGGCGAAATAAACGAGTTTGCTTCAAATCTGTGCGAAACACATGATTTAGCTTCAAATCCATGCGAACCACATGATTTAGTTTCAAATCAATGTGAAGTAGAAGGCTTAGCTTCAAATCCATGCGAAACACATGATTTAGTTTCAAATCAATGCGAAGCAGAAGGCTTAGCTTCAAATCCATGCGAAACAAATGATTTAGTTTCACATACTTGCGATATAAATGATATAGCTTCAAATGCAGGCGAAACAAACGAGTTAGCTTCAAATCCATGCGAAGCACGTGATTTACCTTCAAATTAATGCGAAGTAGAAGGCTTATCCACAAAGCCATACGATACAAATGATTTAGCTTCAAATACTTGCGATACAATTGATATAGCTTCAAATGCATGCGAAACAAACGAGTTAGATTCAAATCCAAGCAAAACAGATGATTTAGTTTCAAATCAATGCGAAGTAGAAGGCTTAGCTTCAAATCCATGCGACACAAATGATTTAGCTTCAAATACTTGCGATAGAAGTGATATAGCTTCAATGCAGGCGAAACAAACGAGTTAGCTTCAAAGCCATGCAACACAAATGATTTAGCTTCATATACTTGCGATATAAATGATATAGCTTCAAATGTAGGCGAAACAAACGAGTTAGCTTCAAATCCAAGCGAAACACATGGTTTAGTTTCAAATCAATGCGAAGTAGGAGGCTTATCCTCAAAGCCATGCGACGCAAATGATTTAGCTTCAAATACTTGCGATATAACTGATATAGCTTCAAATGCAGGCGAAATAAACGAGTTAGCTTCAAATCTCTGCGAAACACATGATTTAGCTTCAAATCCATGCGAACCACATGATTTAGTTTCAAATCAATGTGAAGTAGAAGGCTTAGCTTCAAATCCATGCGAAACACATGATTTAGTTTCAAATCAATGCGAAGCAGAAGGCTTAGCTTCAAATCCATGCGAAACAAAAGATTTAGTTTCACATACTTGCGATATAAATGATATAGCTTCAAATGCAGGCGAAACAAACGAGTTAGCTTCAAATCCAAGCGAAGCACGTGATTTACCTTCAAATTAATGCGAAGTAGAAGGCTAATCCACAAAGCCATGCGACACAAATGATTTAGCTTCAAATACTTGCGATACAATTGATATAGCTTCAAATGCATGCGAAACAAACGAGTTAGCTTCAAATCCAAGCGAAACACATGATTTAGTTCCAAATCAATGCGAAGTAGAAGGCTTAGCTTCAAATCCATGCGACACAAATGATTTAGCTTCAAATACTTGCGATAGAAGTGATATAGCTTCAATGCAGGCGAAACAAACGAGTTAGCTTCAAAGCCATGCAACACAAATGATTTAGCTTCATATACTTGCGATATAAATGATATAGCTTCAAATGCAGGCGAAATAAACGAGTTAGCTTCAAATCCATGCGAAACACATGATTTAGTTTCAAATCAATGTGAAGTAGAAGGCTTAGCTTCAAATCCATGCGAAACACATGATTTAGTTTCAAATCAATGCGAAGCAGAAGGCTTAGCTTCAATTTCATGCGAAACAAATGATTTAGTTTCACATACTTGCGATATAAATGATATAGCTTCAAATGCAGGCGAAACAAACGAGTTAGCTTCAAATCCAAGCGAAGCACGTGATTTACCTTCAAATTAATGCGAAGTAGAAGGCTTATCCTCAAAGCCATGCGACACAAATGATTTAGCTTCAAATACTTGCGATACAATTGATATAGCTTCAAATGCATGCCAAACAAACGAGTTAGCTTCAAATCCAAGCGAAACACATGATTTAGTTCCAAATCAATGCGAAGTAGAAGGCTTAGCTTCATATCCAAGCGAAACACATGATTTACCTTCAAATTAATGCGAAGTAGAAGGCTTATCCTCAAAGCCATGCGACACAAATGATTCAGCTTCAAATACTTGCGATATAATTGATTTAGCTTCAAATGCAAGCGAAACAAACGAGTTTGCTTCAAATCCACGCGAGAAACATGATTTAGCTTCAAATCCATGAGAAACACATGGTTTAGCTTCATAATCTTGCGAAACAGATGGTTTAGCTTCAGATATTTATGATAAACATGATTTAGCTTCAACTGCATGCGAAACAATCGCGTTCGCTTCAAATCCAAGGGAACCAAATAATTTAGCTTCAAATCAATGCGATGTTGAAGGCTTAGCTTAAAATCAATGCGAAACAAATGGTTTAGCTTCAAATTCTTGCGAAACAAATGGTTCAGATTCAGATACTTGTGATAAACACGATTTAGCTCCAAATGCATGCGAAACAAACGAATTAGCTTCAAAGCTATGCGACACAAATGATTTAGCTTCAAATACTTGCGATATAATTGATATAGCATCAAATGCAGGCGAAACAAACGAGTTAGCTTCAAATCCAAGCGAAACACATGGTTTAGCTTCATATTCTTGCGAAACAAATGGTTTAGCATCAGATACTTGTGATAAACATGATTTAGCTTCAACTGCATTCAATATAAACTAGTTAGCTTCAAATCCAAGGGAAACACATGATTTTGCTTCAAATACCTGCGGTATAAGTGAGTTAGCTTGAAATGCACACAAAACAAACGAGTTAGCTACAGATCCGTGCGAAACAAATGGTTTTGTTACAAATACTTGTGATATACATTATTTAGCTACAACTGCAAGCGAAACAAACGAGATGGCTTCAAATCCGTGCGAAACACGTGGTTTAGCTTCAAACTCATGCGAAGCACATGGTTCAGCTTAATATTCATGCGAATCAAATGGTTCAGCTACAAATACTTGTGATATACATGATTTAGGTTCAACTGCATGTGAAACAAACGTGTTAGCTTCCAATTCATGCGATATAGATGAGTTAGCTTCAAATCAATGCTATGTAGAAGGTTTAGCATCAAATCCATGCGACACAAATGATTTAGCTTCAGATACTTGCGATATAAGTGATATAGCTTCAAATGCAGGCAAAACAAACCAGTTAGCTTAAAATCCATGCAAAACACATGATTAAGCTTCAAATCAGTGCTATGTAGAAGGTTTAGCATCAAATCCATGCGACACAAATGATTTAGCTACAGATACTTGCGATATAAGTGATATAGCTTCATCTGCAGGCGAAACAAACGAGTTAGCTACAAATCCATGCAAAAAACATGACTAATTTCAAATGAATGCGATATAGAAGGTATAGCTTCAAATCCATGCGAAACATATGATTTTGCTGCAAATCAATGCTATGTAGAAGGTTTAGCATCAAATCCATGCGACACAAATGATTTAGCTTCAGATACTTGCCACATAAATGAAATAGCTACAAATGCAGGCGACACAAACGACTTAGCTTCAAATCCATTCAGAAGACATGATTAAGCTTCAAATACATGCGAAAGACACGATTAAGGTTCAAATTCATTGAAAACACGTGGTTTAGCATCAAATCCGTGCGAATCAAATGGTTTAGCTGCACATACTTGTAATATACATGATTTAGATTCAACTGCATGCGAAACAAACGAGTTAGCTTCAAATCTAACCGAAACACTTGATTTAGCTTCAAATCAATGCGAAGTAGAAGACTTAGCTTCAAATCCATGCGACACAATTGATTTAGCTTTAAATATTTTGCGATATAATTGATAAAGCTTCAAATGCAGGCGATACAAACGAATTAGCTTCAAATCCAAGGGAAACATATGATTTAGTTTCAAATCAATGTGAAGTAGAAGGCTTAGCTTCAAATCCATGCGAAACACATGATTTAGTTTCAAATACTTGCGATATAAGTGATATAGATTCAACTGGAAGCGAAACAAACCAGGTAGATTCAATTCCATGCGAAACACATGATTTGGCTTAAAATTCATGCGAAACAAATGATTTAGCTTCAAATACTTGCGATATAAATGATATAACTTCAAATGCAGGCAAAACAAACGAGTTAGCTTCAAATCCATGCGGAACACAAGATTTAGCTTCAAATCAATGTGAAACACATGGTTTAGCTTCATATACTTGCGAAACAAGTGGTTCAGCTTCAGATACTTGTGATAAACATGATTTAGCTTCAACTGCATGCGAAACAATCGAGTTAGCTTCAAATCCAAGGGAAACAAATGATTTAGCTACAAATCAATGCGAAGTAGAAGGCTTAGCTTCAAAGTCATGCGACACAATTGATTTAGCTTCAAATACTTGCGATATAATTGATATAGGTTCAAATGGAGGCGAAACAAACGATTTAGCTTCAAATCTAAGCGAAACACATGATTTAGTTTCAAATCCATGCGAACCACATGATTTAGTTTCAAATCAATGTGAAGTAGAAGGCTTAGCTTCAAATCCATACGAAACACATGATTTAGTTTCAAATCAATGCGAAGCAGAAGGCTTAGCTTCAAAGCCATGCAACACAAATGATTTAGCTTCATATACTTGCGATATAAATGATATAGCTTCAAATGCAGGCGAAACAAACGAGTTAGCTTCAAATCCAAGCGAAACACATGGTTTAGTTTCAAATCAATGCGAAACACATGTTTTAGCTTCATATTCTTGCGAAAGAAATGGTTTAAATTCAAATGCTAGTGATATAATTGATTTAGCATCAACTGCATGCCAAACAAACGAGTTAGTTTCAAATCCAAGAGAAACACATGATTAAGCTTCAAAACGATGCGAAACACATTGTTTAGCTTCATATTCTTGCGAAACAAATGGGTTGTCTTCACATACTTGTGATATTCATGATTTAACTTCGACTGCATGCGAAACAAACGAGTTAACTTCAAATCCATGCGAAACACATGATTTAGCTTCAAATCAATGCGGAACACATGACTTACCTTCAAATCAAAGCGAAGTAGAAGGTTCAGCTTGTTTTTCGCGCACCGACACCGCGACCGTTGTTCGGTCTACGGGGGTTGTAAATTCCCGATTCTAATTGACAATGTGGTTCGCGATGCTCTGTGCCCACTTAAAGTAACAGAGCTGGTAATGATTGTTGATGACTATGTTTTTCTGCGTTTTTCTGTCCGCGCCCCGACTGGTCGCGTTATTTTATATCGGTCACCCCCGTTTGAGATCCCTGAAGGAACCTCCACCTCCACGCCGGGACGCACTGATTGGTTTTTCTCGAAGATTGCGATTTTCCAATCAGTGTCCTCTAAGCTTTTCGTCACCACCCTCTCGTATCGTCCTACACGAGCCTTGTCTAGGAGAGGGGGGTGTTGCGTAGTTGCGTGGTCGGGAGGTCCCCTGGGGCCTGAGATATCGTCCCCGCGACGGTTGGGACTAAACTTTCTCAAGACCCGTTAAATTCTCAAATTTACGACGGGGTTGTTTTTTTCGGACCTTTCGTGCCTACGACGCGTCGCGGTCATTAAAGATACAGAAGACCCTGCTCCGATGATCTGCAGATGGAAGAAAGGTTTCCGTCTCTTTGTGATCCTCGCTGGTCCACGCCATAAACTTTCGCGAAAGCGGCCTACGGGAGGTCCTACAGAACGGAACATCCTCCCCGCCTTGAGAGGGAACCGATCAAAGTGAAATGAGGAAAGTCTAATCGATGTGTGGTGACCAATGTGGATGACTAATATATGATGTGTAACGTGTATGAATGTAATGTTTCGCGTAGGCGTACGTGTATCTGAGAGCCTTATATCTATGAATTACTAAATGTAACATTCCCGGGCTGGTCATCTTCTGTCGAAGATCTGCTGCGTCCTTGGTTGTCGTCATCTGGTTGGATTGGCAATGGGACGAGTTTTTTTATGCTCCGATCGAACACATTCGTAGCAGTCTTTACTGTAACTGTGCGAATTATGCCGTCGGAGCCTGGATGGACCTTGATGACTCGCCCCAACGGCCATTGCATGGACGGCACGTGATCTTCCCTGAGGAGGACTATAGAGTTCTCTGTGATCTGGTGATCCCCCTTGAACCATTTACTACGACTGGTCAGCTCGTTCAAATATTCTAGATGCCAACACTTCCAAAAATGCTGTTTTAGCTGTTGAATGCGTTGCCACCCGGATAGTCGATTGGATGGAACATCTGTTAACTCGTGTTCGCGTAAACTTGTGAGAGCATCACCGATAAGGAAATGACCGGGGGTAAGAACAAGAAGATCGTTTGGTTCGGATGAGATTGGAGTCAGAGGACGGGAATTGAGAATAGCTTCAATGTTGATAATTAAGGTATTCAAGTTTTCGAAGGTAAACAATTCAGCACCCATAACGCGTTTCAAATGTTTCTTAAATGACTTTACTGCTGCTTCCCAGAGGCCGCCGAAATGCGGAGCTTGAGGTGGAATGAAATGCCAATTAATTGAGCGATCTGCGAGGAACGAAGCTACGTTGTTGTAATGATTGTCGGAGCGCAACAATTCTCGAAGTTCTTTGAATTCGTTATTAGCTCCGATGAAACTGGAACCGTTGTCGGAGTATAGATTTTTGCAAAAACCTGGTCTTGCTATGAATCGTCCCAAAGCTGCAACAAAGGCTTCACTGGTCAAGTCGCCGACAAGCTCGAGGTGGACGGCCTTTACCGCGAGGCATACAAAAACGGCTACGTATACATTTATACGACGCTGATTCCTGTATGTTCGTTCTTTCACGAAAAAAGGCCCACAGTAGTCCACTCCTACATTTGTAAACGGACGAGATTCTGTGACTCTGGCCTTTGGTAAATCACCCATTACGTAATTGGCATGAGGTGGATTGGCTCGACAACAGCGGACGCAACTCCGAATTGTTTTCCAAACTTGACTTCGCCCGTCTATGGGCCAGTACGCTCTTCTTGTTGCATATAATGTAGCTTGAGTACCGGCGTGCATGTGAATTATGTGTTCGTTCTGGATGATGAGGTTGGTTGTGTGCGACTTTGGTAGGATAATAGGGTGTTTTTGCGTGAATGTCAACGTTGAATTTCTCAGTCTACCTCCGACTCGTAGTATCCCGTCTTGGTCAATGAATGGATGTAGTCTCGCTAATTTTCCGGTGATCTTATGATGCCGATGCTGTCGTATGAGATGGAATTCGTCTGCGAAGTAAGACCGTTGCAATAATTTTATAACGGTTGTCCTTGCTCGAGCTAGCTCGGTTGCCTGTAGAGTACCCTTCGTCATCCGTCCTGGCTTCCACCGTAGGCACCATGCAACGACCCGCAAAAGCCTGCTCCACGACGAGAACCGTTCGAGTAAACTTGCGTCGATGGTGGTCATAGCTAAGCAGACAGCCACCCGTTGCTCCGAGTCATCGAGAACAGGTACTAATTTCCCATTTGGCCAGTATGACTCATCCTGGTGAAGCCAAGTTGGGCCATTGCACCAGATGGATGGTCGAAGGAACTCCTCTATTGATTGTCCTCGAGAAATGAGATCTGCTGGGTTATCAGCTGAGCTAACGTGGCGCCATTCTTCAATCTTTGTTTTGGATTGGATCTCGGACACCCGGTTGGCGACGAATGTTTTTAATGTATGAGGTGACGAATTAAGCCAATGCAAAACTATTGTTGAATCTGTCCATAAAATCGTGCGTTCGATGTGTATGTGTAATGCTTTATGAATAGTATTAATGAGCGATGATAGTAATAAGGCTCCACACAATTCGAGTCGCGGGATAGATTGACTCTTTAACGGTGCAACCTTCGATTTGGCTGCTAGGAGTTCCACCTGCGTTTGACCCTCTGCATCTGTAGAACGGAGGTATACACAGGCTCCGTACGCCTTCTCGCTGGCGTCGCAGAATCCATGTAACTGGATGGTTGAAGCCGCAGTGATTACGGTTTTTCGATTAAATGTCACATTGTTGAGCAATGGTAGTTGCGTGTAGTATCGTGTCCATTCCGTGTGTAAGCTCATGGGTAGCGATTCGTCCCAATCAACTTTCAAAGTCCATATTTTCTGGAGGAGGATTTTTGCCACGATGATGACTGGGCCTAGGAGACCCAACGGGTCATAAACCTTTGCTATTTCAGAACTGATCAATCGTTTGGTGACTCGAGATGCATGTGTGAGAGGCTTGACTGTGTATGTAATGGAGTCCTCGACTGAATACCAAACGATCCCGAGCGTTTTGATTGTTGAAGATTCACCGAGGTGAAGTTTCTGGTTGATATTTTGATCGGACAACCCGATTAACAATTCTTGGTTATTGGAAGCCCATTTCCTGATATTTAGACCGGATAAGCGAAGGAGTTGTATAAGTTCGTTTCGTGACGCGAGGGCCTCTTGGATCGTGGACGCGCCGGTGAGTGCATCATCCACATAGAAATCCTGCTGCAAGATTTTCGCGGCGGAAGGAAAGCGGTGACCTTCGTCTTGTGCCACTTGTTGGAGGCATCTGATAGCCAGATATGGGGCGGCTGATAGGCCGAATGTAACCGTATTTAGTTCATAAGTTTTTACGCAATTGTCGGTGTCACGCCAGAGGATTCTCTGGTACCTTCTGTCTTCTGGGCGCACGAGAAATTGCCTATACATCTTCTCGATGTCGCCAGTAATAACATACTGATGGATGCGAAATCGGAGCAAAATGTAGAACAGATCGTCCTGTATTTTGGCTCCAATGTGTAAGGTGTCGTTAAGTGAAAATCCAGTGCTTGTGATTGCAGACCCGTCGAAGACTACGCGTAATTTAGTTGTATCGCTCGACATTTTGATGACCCCGTGATGTGGAAGATAGTATCCTTGGTGAGATATCTGCACTTCGGACATGTGGCCAAGATCGAGATATTCTTGAATGATTGATTGGTACTGCTGTTTGAAGTCTGGATCGCGTTTGAATTTCCGTTCTAATGAGATGAGACGCTTCAGTGCTTGCGTCTTGGATTCACCCAGCTTGTCCTTGTTTTCGTTAAATGGAAGTGCGACAACATATCTACCTTCTGTGTTTCTTGTAACGGTATTCTGAAAATGTTGTTCGCACGTCGATTCTGATTTGGATAGATGCTGAGATTGCGGACCTTCTTCGATTTCCCAGAAACGTGCTAGCTCGCGTTGTAGTGCCGTTGTTGTATGGCATGTGACCTTCTGCCTTGGTTGTGCTGTTGGCACACTGCCTCCGATGACCCATCCAAGCATTGTCTTTTGGAGGAGAAGATCTGGGCCGTCTGGTTGAGAAAGATCAATTTGCCCTACGCATAATATCGATAGCGCTGTTCCAGCCCCCAGTAATATGTCGATTGGTGCTGGTCGATGGAACGTTGAGTCGGCGAGCTCGATGTTGCGAGGGATTCTGAGCATTGTGCGGTCGACTGTCTGGTCTGGTACTAATGGAGCGATGTTTGGTACGATCAAAAATGTAAGGGTTCGATGATAATTGCTGACCTTAGATTGAATGTTTGCCCTAATGGTATGGTTAGATATGGTCGACAGCGCATTGAGAGCGCCCACAGAGATGGTGCATCGATCTTGCGGCAAACGGAGCCTCTTGGCTAGATCTTCTGTCATAAAATTGGTGGTAGAGCAAGTGTCAACTAAGGCACGGCATGGTATTATGTTCTGATCGACATCGGCGACATTAATCTGAGCTGTGACTAATAATTCGTTGGTGTCGGAATTTATTATGAAGGTGTGTGTCTGGATGGGTCTTGGGATTTTCTGCGATGGTAGTCATGTGGGCCTTGGTTTCTCGTCGGTTGCTGCCTTGTCTTGAAGTGATGTGGGGATGGGCGGATCGTGTGTTGAGCTTGGTGGAGTGACAGTTCGTTCACGTGTTGAATGTTCTTGTCGGTGTAGGAGAGTGTGGTGTCGTTGTTGGCATATTCGGCAATGAAACTTCGATCGACATACACTGGACGTGTGTCCGTTACCCAGGCAGTTTTGACATAGTGCGGCCTCAGCAACGGCCTTCATTCGCTCATTGACGGACAATACATTAAACGCTTCGCAGTTCCCGATTCTGTGGCTCCCTTCACAGATTGAGCATTGGAATGTGTTTGTGGTGACGTAAGTTTGAACGCGCGGAAATCCCCGGTTAGGTATTCGTGAGTTCTCTGATGACAATGTTTGGCGTCCGGTCGAAACACGTATCCCGGGCGCGGATGCAACCCTGTCAAAAGCTGCAGGTGAGCAATTTGCTCGTTTCTGGAGGAACTCGATCAGATGCTCGTACGAAGGCATTTTTTTATCGGGTAGTGTAAGTTCCCATTGCCAGATGGTATCGGGATTCAGTTTCGCGAGAACAATTGAAATTAGGAGAGTGTTCCAGGATGTCACGGGTTCTCCGAGATTCTGCAACGCCCGCAGATGTTGCTTCAAACAGTCTAATAAATCTCCCAGTGCTTGCGGTGTGTCTTTCGCTAGTTTCGGAATCTCCTGAATAGCGTTGCAATGTCGCAGTAAGACTAGTCGCGGGCAGTCAAATTTCTCTTTCAATATCGCGATCGCGTCAAGATAATTAGCATCTGTGGTGTTGTGAGATTGAATGCATGCCGCGGCTTTGCCGGTAAGGGTCGAACGCAGGTATTGTAATTTCTGAACCGGAGAAAGACTCTCATTGCGATCAATCATTGAAGTGAACAGATCGTAAAATGACGCCCACCTTTCAATAGAACCATCGAACGTGGGTAGCCGCTTTTCAGGTAACTTTATCGCCATCGGACCCGATATGGTAGGAGCAGGTGAATTAGTGACTTGGTCACGTGGAACATCTTGCGGTTGAATTGCTTCACGCATTCGTTTTGCTCTGCCATGTGTTGCAAAATATTTTGCTTGAATTTCAAACTTGCGGTCGTCTTCGGATTCAGGATCTTCGAGGTCTTCTAGAAGGAACTCGTAATCCTTCCATGCCTTCTCTACTGAGTTTGTATAAAAGTCGAGGACGTGTTTTTCTAGATTACCGGTTTGTTCGCTATTGTCAAGGAATTTAGTGATCTCCGCGAGTTGTTTGATTATTTGATTGCGTCTGCGTCGTAGAGTGCTGGATTGAGTACCGTCGGGCTTCTGAATGGACATGATGGTAATGGGAGCGCGACACGGGAATCAGTGATACTCTAAACAAGCCTACCTTTACGGAGTGAGGACGCCAGGAAGGTTGAACTCCGGTGATGTCACGAAGTCCTGTCGTCTTGAAAAGAGATGCTCGGGTGGACGTCCGTTGTGGTGGCACTGATTCAACCGGGATGCTGTGTTTGATGTGTTTGTTGTAGGAATGCTCACATCCGGCTCGAAGGACCAATGTTTTTCGCGCACCGACACTGCGACCGTTGTTCGGTCTACGGGGGTTGTAAATTCCCGATTCTAATTGACAATGTGGTTCGCGATGCTCTGTGCCCACTTAAAGTAACAGAGCTGGTAATGCTTGTTGATGACTATGTTTTTCTGCGTTTTTCTGTCCGCGCCCCGACTGGCCGCGTTATTTTATATCGGTCACCCCCGTTTGAGATCCCTGAAGGAACCTCCACCTCCACGCCGGGACGCACTGATTGGTTTTTCTCGAAGATTGCGATTTTCCAATCAGTGTCCTCTAAGCTTTTCGTCACCACCCTCTCGTATCGTCCTACACGAGCCTTGTCTAGGAGAGGGGGGTGTTGCGTAGTTGCGTGGTCGGGAGGTCCCCTGGGGCCTGAGATATCGTCCCCGCGACGGTTGGGACTAAACTTTCTCAAGACCCGTTAAATTCTCAAATTTACGACGGGGTTGTTTTTTCGGACCTTTCGTGCCTACGATGCGTCGCGGTCATTAAAGAGACGGAAGACCCTGCACCGATGTTCTGCAGATGGAAAAAAGGTTTCCGTCTCTTTGTGATCCTCGCTGGTCCACGCCATAAACTTTCGCGAAAGCGGCGTACGGGAGGTCCTACAGAACGGAACACAGCTTCAAATCCGTGCGAAACAAATGATTTACCTTCAAATACTTGCGGTATCAATGAAACAGCTTTAAATGCAGGCGAAACAAACGAGTTAGTTTCAAATCCAAGAGAAACATATGATTTAGCTTCAAAACGATGCGAAACACATTGTTTAGCTTCATATTCTTGCCAAACAAATGGGTTATCTTCAAATACTTGTGATATTCATGATTTAACTGCGACTGCATGCGAAACAAACGAGTTAACTTCAAATCCATGCGAAACACATGATTTAGCTTCAAATCAATGCGGAACACATGATTTGGCTGCAAATCAAAGCGAAGTAGAAGGTTTAACTTCAAATCCATGCGAAACAAATGTTTTACCTTCAAATACTTGCGGTATAAATGAAACAGTTTGAAATGCATGCGAAACAAACGAGTTAGCTTCAAATCCATGCGAAACGCATGATTTATATTCAAATCAATGCGTAGTAGAAGGCTTACCTTCAAATCCATGCGAATCAAATGGTTTAGCTTCAAATACTTGTGATATACATGATTTCGCTTCAACTGCATGCGAAACAAATGAGGTAACATCAAATCTAAGCGAAACACATGATTTAGCTTCAAAACTTAGCGAAGTAGAACGCTTAGCTTCAAATCCATGCGAATCAAATGGTTTAGCTTCAAATACTTGTGATATACATGATGTAGCTTCAACTGCAGGCGAAACAAACGAGTTAGCTTCAAATCCATGCGGAACAAATGATTTAGCTTCAAACACTTACGATATAAGTGATATAGATTCAACTGCTGGCGAAACAAACAGGATAGCTTCAAATCCAGCGAAGTAAATGATTTTACTTCAAGTACTTGCGATTCAAGCGATATAGCTTCAATGTGCAGGCGAAACACACCAGTTAGCTTCAGTTCTATGCGAAACACATGATTTAGTTTAAAATTCATGCGAAACACATGGATTAGCTTCAAATTCGCGCGAAACAAATGATTTAGTTTCAAATCAATGTGAAGTAGAAAGCGTAGTTTCAAATCCATGCGACTCAAGTGATTTAGCTTCAAATAGTTGCGATATAATTGATATAGCTTCAAATGCAGGCGAAATAAACGAGTTAGCCTCAAATCTATGTGAAACACATGAGTCAGCTTCTAATTCATGCGAAACACATGGTTTAGCTTCATATTCTTGCGAAACAAATGGTTTAGATTCCGATAATTGTGATAAACATTATTTAGCTTCAAATGCAGGGGAAACACATAATTTAGATACAAACCAATGCGACGTAGAAGGCTTAGCTTCAAATCCATGCGAAACACATGATTTAGCATCAATTCCATGGGAGAAAAATGATTTAGATTCAAATTCATGCGTAACATATGGTTTAGCTTCATATTCTTGTGATAAACATAATTTAGCTTCAAATGCAGGCGAAACAAACGAGTTGCCTTCAAATCCAAGCTAAACACCTGATTTACCTTCAAATTAATGCAAAGTAGAAGGCTTATCTTCAAAGCCATGCGACACAAATGATTTAGCTTCAAATACTTGCGATATAATTGATATAGCTTCAAATGCAGGCGAAACAAACGAGTTAGCTTCAAATCCAAGCGAAACACATGATTTAGTTTCAAATCAATGCGAAGTAGTCGACATAGCTTCATATCCATGCGGAACAAATGATTTAGCTTCACATACTAGCGATATAAATGATATAGCCTCAAACGCAGGCGAAACAAACGAGTTAGCTTCAAATCCAGGCGAAACACATGGTTTAGTTTCATATTCTTCCGAAACAAATGGTTTAGCTTCATATATTTGCGATATAAATGATATAGCTTCAAATGCATGCGAAACAACCGAGTTAGCTTCAAATCCAAGCGAAACACATGATTTAGTTCCAAATCAATGCGAAGTAGAAGGCTTAGCTTCAATTCCAAGCGAAACACATGATTTACCTTCAAATTAATGCGAAGTAGAAGGCTTATCCTCAAAGCCATGCGACACAAATGATTCAGCTTCATATACTTGCGATATAAATGATATAGCTTCAAATGCAGGCGAAACAGACGAGTTAGCTTCAAATCCAAGCGAAACACATGATTTAGTTCCAAATCAATGCGAAGTAGAGGGCTTAGCTTCAAATCCATGCGACACAAATGTTTTAGCTTCAAATACTTGCGATAGAAGTGATATAGCTTCAATGCAGGCGAAAGAAACGAGTTAGCTTCAAAGCCATGCAACACAAATGATTTAGCTTCAAATACTTGCGATATAATTGATATAGCATCAAATGCAGGCGAAACAAACGAGTTAGCTTCAAATCTGTGCGAAACACATGATTTAGCTTCAAATCAATGCAAAGTAGAAGGCTTATCTTCAATGCCATGCGACACAAATGATTTAGCTTCAAATACTTGCGATATAATTGATATAGCTTCAAATGCAGGCGAAACAAACGAGTTAGCTTCAAATCTGTGCGAAACACATGATTTAGCTTCAAATCAATGCGAAGTAGAAGGCTTAGCTTCAAAGCCATGCGACACAAATGGTTTAGCTTCAAATACTTGCGATACAATTGATATAGCTTCAAATGCATGCGAAACAAACGAGTTAGCTTCAAATCCAAGCGAAACACATGATTTAGTTCCAAATCAATGCGAAGTAGGAGGCTTATCCTCAAAGCCATGCGACACAAATGATTTACCTTCAAATTAATGCGAAGTAGAAGGCTTATCCTCAAAGCCATGCGACACAAATGATTCAGCTTCAAATACTTGCGATATAATTGATTTAGCTTCAAATGCAGGCGATACAAACGAGTTAGCTTCAAATCCAGCGAAACACATGGTTTAGTTTCAAATCAATGCGAAGTAGAAGGCTTAGCTTCACATACATGAGAAACAAATGATTTAGCTTCAGATAATTGCGATATAATTGATAAAGCTTCAAATGCAGGCGAAATAAACGAGTTAGCCTCAAATCTATGTGAAACACATGAGTCAGCTTCTAATTCATGCGAAACACATGGTTTAGCTTCATATTCTTGCGAAACAAATGGTTTAGATTCCGATAATTGTGATAAACATTATTTAGCTTCAAATGCAGGGGAAACACATAATTTAGATACAAACCAATGCGACGTAGAAGGCTTAGCTTCAAATCCATGCGAAACACATGATTTAGCATCAATTCCATGGGAGAAAAATGATTTAGATTCAAATTCATGCGTAACATATGGTTTAGCTTCATATTCTTGTGATAAACATAATTTAGCTTCAAATGCAGGCGAAACAAACGAGTTGCCTTCAAATCCAAGCTAAACACCTGATTTACCTTCAAATTAATGCAAAGTAGAAGGCTTATCTTCAAAGCCATGCGACACAAATGATTCAGCTTCATATACTTGCGATATAAATGATATAGCTTCAAATGCAGGCGAAACAGACGAGTTAGCTTCAAATCCAAGCGAAACACATGATTTAGTTCCAAATCAATGCGAAGTAGAGGGCTTAGCTTCAAATCCATGCGACACAAATGTTTTAGCTTCAAATACTTGCGATAGAAGTGATATAGCTTCAATGCAGGCGAAAGAAACGAGTTAGCTTCAAAGCCATGCAACACAAATGATTTAGCTTCAAATACTTGCGATATAATTGATATAGCATCAAATGCAGGCGAAACAAACGAGTTAGCTTCAAATCTGTGCGAAACACATTATTTAGCTTCAAATCAATGCGAAGTAGACGACGTAGCTTCAAATCCATGCGGAACAAATGGTTTAGCTACAAATACTTGTGATATACATGATTTAGCTTCAATTGCATGCGAAACAATCGATCTAGCCTCAAATCCAAGCGAAACACATGATTTAGCTTCAAATACTTGCGATATAATTGATATAGCATCAAATGCAGGCGAAACAAACGAGTTAGCTTCAAATCCAAGCGAAACACATGATTTAGTTCCAAATCAATGCGAAGTAGAAGGCTTAGCTTCAAATCCAAGCGAAACACATGATTTACCTTCAAATTAATGCGAAGTAGAAGGCTTATCCTCAAAGCCATGCGACACAAACGATTCAGCTTCAAATACTTGCGATGTAATTGATTTAGCTTCAAATGCAAGCGAAACAAACGAGTTAGATTCAAATCCAAGCGAAACACATGATTTAGTTCCAAATCAATGCGAAGTAGAAGGCTTATCCTCAAAGCCATGCGACAGAAATGATTCAGCTTCAAATACTTGCGATGTAATTGATTTAGCTTCAAATGCAAGCGAAACAAACGAGTTAGCTTCAAATCCAAGCGAAACACATGGTTTAGTTTCAAATCAATGCGAAGTAGGAGGCTTATCCTCAAAGCCATGCGTCACAAATGATTTAGCTTCAAATACTTGCGATATAACTGATATATCTTGAAATGCAGGCGAAATAAACGAGTTAGCTTCAAATCTGTGCGAAACACATGATTTAGCTTCAAATCCATGCGAACCACATGATTTAGTTTCAAATCAATGTGAAGTAGAAGGCTTAGCTTCAAATCCATGCGAAACACATGATTTAGTTTCAAATCAATGCGAAGCAGAAGGCTTAGCTTCAAATCCATGCGAAACAAATGATTTAGTTTCACATACTTGCGATATAAATGATATAGCTTCAAATGCAGGCGAAACAAACGAGTTAGCTTCAAATCCAAGCGAAGCACGTGATTTACCTTCAAATTAATGCGAAGTAGAAGGCTTATCCTCAAAGGCATGCGACACAAATGATTTAGCTTCAAATACTTGCGATATAATTGATATAGCATCAACTGCAGGCGAAACAAACGAGTTAGCTTCAAATCTGTGCGAAACACATGATTTAGCTTCAAATCCATGCGAATCGAAAGGTTTAGCTTAAAATACTTGCGATATAAATGATATAGCTTCAACTGCATGTGAAAGAAACGAGTTAGCTTCAAATCCAACTGAAACACCTGATTTAGTAGATGGTTTAGCTTCAAATCCATGAGAAACAAATGATTTAGCTTCAGATACTTGTGATATAAATGATATAGCTTCAAATGCAGGCGAAACGAATGAGTTAGATACAAATCCATGCGAAACACATTATTTAGCTTCAAACCAATGCGAAGTAGACGACGTAGCTTCAAATCCATGCGGAACAAATGGTTTAGCTACAAATACTTGTGATATACATGATTTAGCTTCAATTGCATGCGAAACAATCGATCTAGCCTCAAATCCAAGCGAAACACATGATTTAGCATGAAATCAAGGCGATGTAGAAGACTTAGCTCCAAATCAATGTGGAACACATGATTTAGCTTCAAATACTTGCGACATAATTGATATAGCATCAAATGCAGGCGAAACAAACGAGTTAGCTTCAAATCCAAGCGAAACACATGATTTACCTTCAAAATTAATGCAAAGTAGAAGGCTTATCTTCAAAGGCATGCGACACAAATGATTTAGCTTCTAATACTTGCGATATAAATGATATAGCTTCAAATGCAGGCGAAAGAAACGATTTAGCTTCAAATTCATGCGAAATGAACAATTTAGCTTCAGGTACATTCGAAATACACGAATTAGTTTTAAATATACGTTTTAAATATACACGATTTCGCTACAAATTCTTGCGAAATAGCGATTTTAAACAAACGATTTAGCTTCAAATTCATGCGAAATGATCAATTTATGTTCAGATTCATTTGAAATACAAGAATTAGTTTTAAATATACGCGAATCATACGATTTAACTTCAATATCATGCGAACACACGATATCCCTACATATTCGTGCGAAATAGCGATTCTTAACAAACGATTTAGCTTCAAATTCATGCGAAATGAACAATTTAGCTTCAGATTCATTCGAAATACACGAATTAGCTTCGAATCCACGCGACAAACGATTTAACTTCAATATCATGCGAAATACACGATTTCGACTCAAATACGTGCGAAATAGCGATTTTAAACAAACGATTTAGCTTCAAATTCATGCGAAATGAACAATTTAGCTTCAGATTCATGCGAAATACACGAATTAGCTTCGAATCCACGCGAGACAAACGATTTAACGTCAATATCATGCGAAATACACGATTTCGCTTCAAATTCGTGCGAAATAGCGATTTTTAACAAACGATTTAGCTTCAAATTCATGCGAAATGAACAATTTAGCTTCAGATTCATTCGAAATACACGAATTAGCTTCAAATCCACGCGAGACAAACGATTTAACGTCAATATCATGCGAAATACACGATTTCGACTCAAATTCTTGCGAAATAGCGATTTCAAACGAACGATTTAGCTTCAAATTCTTGCGAAATGAACAATTTAGCTTCAGGTACATTCGAAATACACGAATTAGTTTTAAATATACGCGAAACATACTATTCAACTTCGATATCATGCGAAACACACGATATCCCTACAAATTCTTGCGAAATAGCGATTTTAAACAAACGATTTAGTTTCAAATTCATGCGATATGAACAATTTAGCTTCAGATTCATTCGAAATACACGGATTAGATTCAAATGCACGCGAAACATACGATTTAACTTCAATATCATGCGAAACACACGATTCGCTTCAAATTCGTGCGAAATAACTATTTCAAACGAACGATTTAGCTTCAAATTCATGCGAAATGAACAATTTAGCTTCAGGTACATTCGAAATACACGAATTAGCTACAAATCCACGCGAGACAAACGATTTAGCGTCAATATCATGCGAAACAAACGATTTCGCTACAAATTCGTGCGAAATAGCGATTTCAAACGAACGATTTAGCTTCAAATTCATGCGAAATGAACAATTTAGCTTCAGGTTCATTCGAAATGCACGAATTAGCTTCGAATCCACGCGAGAAAAACGATTTAACGTCAATATCATGCGAAACACACGATTTTGCTACAAATTCTTGCGAAATAGCGATTTTAAACAAACGATTTAGTTTCAAATTCATGCGATATGAACAATTTAGCTTTAGATTCATTCGAATACACGAATTAGCTTCGAATCCACGCGAAACAAACGATTTAACTTCAATATCATGCGAAATACACGATTTCGCTACAAATTCTTGCGAAATAGCGATTTTAAACAAACGATTTAGCTTCAAATTCATGCGAAATGATCAATTTATGTTCAGATTCATTTGAAATACAAGAATTAGTTTTATATATACGCGAATCATACGATTTAACTTCAATATCATGCGAAACACACGATATCCCTACATATTCGTGCGAAATAGCGATTCTTAACAAACGATTTAGCTTCAAATTCATGCGAAATGAACAATTTAGCTTCAGATTCATTCGAAATACACGAATTAGCTTCGAATCCACGCGACAAACGATTTAACTTCAATATCATGCGAAATACACGATTTCGACTCAAATACGTGCGAAATAGCGATTTTAAACAAACGATTTAGTTTCAAATTCATGCGAAATGAACAATTTAGCTTCAGATTCATTCGAAATACCCGAATTAGCTTCGAATTCACGCGAGACAACGATTTAACGTCAATATCATGCGAAACACACGATTTCGCTTCAAATTCGAGCGAAATAGCGATTTTAAACAAACGATTTAGCTTCAAATTCATGAGAAATGAACAATTTAGCTTCAGATTCATTCGAAATACACGAATTAGTTTTAAATATACGCGAAACATACTATTCAACTTCAATATCAAGCGAAACACACGATATCCCTACAAATTCGTGCGAAATAGCGATTTTTAACAAACGATTTAGCTTCAAATTCATGCGAAATGAACAATTTAGCTTCAGATTCATTCGAAATACACGAATTAGCTTCAAAACCACGCGAGACAAACGATTTAACGTCAATATCATGCGAAATACACGATTTCGACTCAAATTCTTGCTAAATAGCGATTTTAAACGAACGATTTAGCTTCAAATTCATGCGAAATGAACAATTTAGCTTCAGATTCATGCGAAATACACGAATTAGTTTTAAATACACGCGAAACATACGATTTAACTTCAATATCATGCGAAACACACGATTTCGCTTCAAATTCGTGCGAAATAACTATTTCAAACGAACGATTTAGCTTCAAATTCATGCGAAATGAACAATTTAGCTTCAGGTACATTCGAAATACACGAATTAGCTTCGAATCCACGCGAGACAAACGATTTCACGTCAATATCATGCGAAATACACGATTTCGACTCAAATTCGTGCGAAATAGCGATTTCAAACGAACGATTTAGCTTCAAATTCAAGCGAAATGAACAATTTAGCTTTAGATTCATTCGAAATACACGAATTAGCTTCGAATCCACGCGAGACAAACGATTTCACGTCAATATCATGCGAAATACACGATTTCGACTCAAATTCGTGCGAAATAGCGATTTCAAACGAACGATTTAGCTTCAAATTCAAGCGAAATGAACAATTTAGCTTTAGATTCATTCGAAATACACGAATTAGCTTCGAATCCACGCGAGACAAACGATTTAACGTCAATATCATGCGAAATACACGATTTCGCTTCAAATTCGTGCGAAATAGCGATTTTTAACAAACGATTTAGCTTCAAATTCATGCGAAATGAACAATTTAGCTTCAGATTCATTCGAAATACACGAATTAGCTTCAAATCCACGCGAGACAAACGATTTAACGTCAATATCATGCGAAATACACGATTTCGACTCAAATTCTTGCGAAATAGCGATTTCAGACGAACGATTTAGCTTCAAATTCATGCGAAATGAACAATTTAGCTTCAGATTCATGCGAAATACACGAATTAGTTTTAAATGCACGCGAAACATACGATTTAACTTCAATATCATGCGAAACACACTATTCCGCTACAAATTCTTGCGAAATAGCGATTTTAAACGAACGATTTAGCTTCAAATTCATGCGAAATGAACAATTTAGCTTCAGGTACATTCGAAATACACGAATTAGTTTAAATATACGCGAAACATACTATTCAACTTCGATATCATGCGAAACACACGATATCCCTACAAATTCGTGCGAAATAGCGATTTTTAACAAACGATTTAGCTTCAAATTCATGCGAAATGAACAATTTAGCTTCAGATTCATTCGAAATACACGAATTAGCTTCAAATCCACGCGAGACAAACGATTTAACGTCAATATCATGCGAAATACACGATTCGACTCAAATTCTTGCGAAATAGCGATTTCAGACGAACGATTTAGCTTCAAATTCATGCGAAATGAACAATTTAGCTTCAGATTCATGCGAAATACACGAATTAGTTTTAAATGCACGCGAAACATACGATTTAATTTCAATATCATGCGAAACACACTATTCCGCTACAAATTCTTGCGAAATAGCGATTTTAAACGAACGATTTAGCTTCAAATTCATGCGAAATGAACAATTTAGCTTCAGGTACATTCGAAATACACGAATTAGTTTTAAATATACGCGAAACATACTATTCAACTTCGATATCATGCGAAACACACGATATCCCTACAAATTCGTGCGAAATAGCGATTTTTAACAAACGATTTAGCTTCAAATTCATGCGAAATGAACAATTTAGCTTTAGATTCATTCGAAATACACGAATTAGCTTCGAATCCACGCGAAACAAACGATTTAACTTCAATATCATGCGAAACACACATTCGCTTATCTATACATTAATTCGAATTGCGAAATAGCGATTTCAAACGAACGATTTAGCTTCAAATTCATGCGAAATGAACAATTTAGCTTCAGGTTCATTCGAAATGCACGAATTAGCTTCGAATCCACGCGAGAAAAACGATTTAACGTCAATATCGTGCGAAACACACGATTTTGCTACAAATTCTTGCGAAATAGCGATTTTAAACAAACGATTTAGTTTCAAATTCATGCGATATGAACAATTTAGCTTTAGATTCATTCGAAATACACGAATTAGCTTCGAATCCACGCGAAACAAACGATTTAACTTCAATATCATGCGAAACACACGATTTCGCTTCAAATTCGTGCGAAATATCGATTTCAAACGAACGATTTAGCTTCAAATTCATGCGAAATGAACAATTTAGCTTTCAGGTTCATTCGAAATACACGAATTAGCTTCGAATCCACGCGAGACAAATGATTTAACGTCAATATCATGCGAAACACACGATTTCGCTACAAATTCTTGCGACATAGCGATTTTAAACAAACGATTTAGTTTCAACTTCATGCGATTATGAACAATATAGCTTCAGATTCATTCGAAATACACGAATTAGATTCAAATGCACGCGAAACATACGATTTAACTTCAATATCATGCGAAACACACGATTTCGCTTCAAATTCGTGCGAAATAACTATTTCAAACGAACGATTTAGCTTCAAATTCATGCGAAATGAACAATTTAGCTTCAGGTACATTCGAAATGCACGAATTAGCTTCGAATCCATGCGATACAAACGATTTCACGTCAATATCATGCGAAATACACGATTTCGACTCAAATTCGTGCGAAATAGCGATTTTAAACAAACGATTTAGCTTCAAATTCAAGAGAAATGAAAAATTTAGCTTCAGATTCATTCGAAATACACGAATTAGCTACAAATCCACGCGAGACAAACGATTTAGCGTCAATATCATGCGAAACACACGATTTCGCTACAAATTCTTGCGAAATAGCTATTTTAAACAAACGATTTATCATCAAATTCATGCGAAATGAACAATTTAGCTCCAGATACATTCGAAATACACGAATTAGCTTCGAATTCACGCGAGACAAACGATTTAACGTCAATATCATGCGAAATACACGATTTCGCTACAAATTCGTGCAAAATAGCGATTTTAAACAAACGATTTAGCTTCAAATTCATGCGAAATGAACAATTTAGCTTCAGGTTCATTCGTAATACACGAATTAGCTTCAAATCCACGCGAGACAAACGATTTAGCGTCAATATCATGCGAAACACACGATTTCGCTACAAATTCTTGTGAAATAGCGATTTTAAACAAACGATTTAGTTTCATATTCATGCGAAATGAAAAATTTAGCTTCAGGTACATTCGAAATACACGAATTAGCTTCGAATCCACGCGAGACAAACGGTTTAAAGTCAATATCATGCCAAATACACGATTTCGACTCAAATTCGTGCGAAATAGCAATTTTAAACAAACGATTCAGCTTCAAACTCAAGCGAAATGAACAATTTAGCTTCAGGTTCATTCGAATACACGAATTAGCTTCAAATCCCGCGAGACAAACGATTTAGCGTCAATATCATGCGAAACACACGATTTCGCTACTAATTCTTGCGAAATAGCGATTTTAAACGAACGATTTAGCTTCAAATTCATGCGAAATGAACAGTTTAGCTTCAGATTCATGCGAAATACACGAATTAGTTTTAAATACACGCGAAACATACGATTTAATTTCAACATCATGCGAAATACACGATTTCGCTACAAATTCTTGCGAAATAGCGATTTTTAACAAACGATTTAGCTTCAAATTCATGCGAAATGAACAATTTAGCTTCAGATTCATGCGAAATACACGAATTAGCTTCGAATCCACGCGAGACAAACGATTTAACGTCAATATCATGCGAAATACACGATTTCGCTTCAAATTCGTGCGAAATAACGATTTCAAACGAACGATTTAGCTTCAAATTCATGCGAAATGAACAATTTAGCTTCAGGTTCATTCGAAATACACGAATTAGCTTCACATCCACGCGAGACAAACGATTTAGCGTCAATATCATGCGAAACACACGATTTCGCTACAAATTCTTGCGAAATAGCGATTTTAAACGAACGATTTAGCTTCACATTCATGCGAAATGAACAATTTAGCTTCAGATTCATGCGAAATACACGAATTAGTTTTAAATACACGCGAAACATACGATTTAACTTCAATATCATGCGAAACACACGATTTCGCTTCAAATTCGTGCGAAATAATGATTTCAAACGAACGATTTAGCTTCAAATTCAAGCGAAATGAACAATTTAGCTTTAGATTCATTCGACATACACGAATTAGCTTCGAATCCACGCGAGAAAAACGATTTAACGTCAATAACATGCGAAACACACGATTTTGCAACAAATTCTTGCGAAATAGCGATTTTAAACAAACGATTTAGTTTCAAATTCATGCGATATGAACAATTTAGCTTTAGATTCATTCGAAATACACGAATTAGCTTCGAATCCACGCGAGACAAACGATTTAACGTCAATATCATGCGAAACACACGATATCCCTACAAATTCGTGCGAAATAGCGATTTTTAACAAACGATTTAGCTTCAAATTCATGCGAAATGAACAATTTAGCTTCAGATTCATTCGAAATACACGAATTAGCTTCAAATCCACGCGAGACAAACGATTTAACGTCAATATCATGCGAAATACACGATTTCGACTCAAATTCTTGCGAAATAGCGATTTCAGACGAACGATTTAGCTTCAAATTCATGCGAAATGAACAATTTAGCTTCAGATTCATGCGAAATACACGAATTAGTTTTAAATGCACGCGAAACATACGATTTAACTTCAATATCATGCGAAACACACTATTCCGCTACAAATTCTTGCGAAATAGCGATTTTAAACGAACGATTTAGCTTCAAATTCATGCGAAATGAACAATTTAGCTTCAGGTACATTCGAAATACACGAATTAGTTTTAAATATACGCGAAACATACTATTCAACTTCGATATCATCCGAAACACACGATATCCCTACAAATTCGTGCGAAATAGCGATTTTAAACGAACGATTTAGCTTCAAATTCATGCGAAATGAACAATTTAGCTTCAGGTACATTCGAAATACACGAATTAGTTTTAAATATACGCGAAACATACTATTCAAACTTCGATATCATCCGAAACACACGATATCCCTACAAATTCGTGCGAAATAGCGATTTTTAACAAACGATTTAGCTTCAAATTCATGCGAAATGAACAATTTAGCTTTAGATTCATTCGAAATACACGAATTAGCTTCGAATCCACGCGAAACAAACGATTTAACTTCAATATCATGCGAAACACACGATTTCGCTTCAAATTCGTGCGAAATAGCGATTTCAAACGAACGATTTAGCTTCAAATTCATGCGAAATGAACAATTTAGCTTCAGGTTCATTCGAAATGCACGAATTAGCTTCGAATCCACGCGAGACAAACGATTTAGCGTCAATATCATGCGAAACACACGATTTCGCTACAAATTCTTGCGAAATAGCGATTTTAAACGAACGATTTAGCTTCACATTCATGCGAAATGAACAATTTAGCTTCAGATTCATGCGAAATACACGAATTAGTTTTAAATACACGCGAAACATACGATTTAACTTCAATATCATGCGAAACACACGATTTCGCTTCAAATTCGTGCGAAATAATGATTTCAAACGAACGATTTAGCTTCAAATTCAAGCGAAATGAACAATTTAGCTTTAGATTCATTCGACATACACGAATTAGCTTCGAATCCACGCGAGAAAAACGATTTAACGTCAATAACATGCGAAACACACGATTTTGCAACAAAATTCTTGCGAAATAGCGATTTTAAACAAACGATTTAGTTTCAAATTCATGCGATATGAACAATTTAGCTTTAGATCATTCGAAATACACGAATTAGCTTCGAATCCACGCGAGACAAACGATTTAACGTCAATATCATGCGAAACACACGATATCCCTACAAATTCGTGCGAAATAGCGATTTTTAACAAACGATTTAGCTTCAAATTCATGCGAAATGAACAATTTAGCTTCAGATTCATTCGAAATACACGAATTAGCTTCAAATCCACGCGAGACAAACGATTTAACGTCAATATCATGCGAAATACACGA
>NW_027477322.1:0-82288 GCF_051020955.1 Megalopta genalis | reverse complement strand
CGAGTTATCTTCAAATCCATGCCATGCACTTGATTTAGCTGAAAATCAATGCGATGTAGAAGGTTTACCTTCAAATCCATGCTTAACAAATGATTTAGCTTCAAATACTTGCGATATAAATGATATAGCTTCAAATGCAGAAGAAACAAACGAGTTATCTTCTAATCCATGCGAAACTCATGATTTAGCTTCAAATCAATGCGATGTAGAAGGTTTACCTTCAAATCCATGCACAACAAATGATTTAGCTTCAGACACTTGGGATATAAGTGATATAGCTTCAAATGCAGACGATCAAACGAGTTAGCTTCAAGTCCATGCGAAACAAGTGATTTAGCTTCAGACACTTGCGATATAAGTGATATAGCTTCAAATGCAGAAGAAACAAACGAGTTATCTTCTAATCCATGCGAATCTCATGATTTAGCTTCAAATCAATGAGATGTAGAAAGTTTACCTTCAAATCCATGCTTAACAAATATTTTAGCATCAAACACTTGGGATATAAGTGATATAGCTTCAATGCAGACGATCAAACGAGTTAGCCTCATATCTATGCGAAACACATGATTTAGCTTCAAATCAATGCGATGTAGAAGGTTTACCTTCAAATCCATGCTTAACAAATGATTTAGCTTCAAATACTTGCGATGTAAATGATATAGCTTCAAATGCAGGCGAAACAAACGAGTTAGCATCTAATCCATGCGAAACTCATGATTTAGCTTCAAATAAATGCGATGTAGAAGGTTTACCTTCAAATCCATGCTTAACAAATAATTTAGCTTCAAACACTTGGGATATAAGTGATATAGCTTCAAATGCAAACGATCAAACTAGTTAGCCTCAAAATCCATGCGATAAACTTGATTTAGCTTGAAATCAATGCGAAGTAGAAGGATGAGTTTCAAATCCATGCAACACAAATGATTTAGCTTCAAATAATTGCGATATAAATGATATAGCTTCAAATGTAGGCGAAACAAACGTGTTAGCTTGTAATCCATGCGAAACTCATGATTTAGCTTCAAATCAATGCGATGTAGAAGGTTTACCTTCAAATCCATGCTGAACAAATGATTTAGCTTCAAACACTTGGGATATACGTGATATAGCTTCAAATGCAGGCGAAACAAACGTGTTAGATTGTAATCCATGCGAAACTCATGATTTAGCTTCAAATCAATGCGATGTAGAAGGTTTACCTTCAAATCCATGCTTAACAATTGATTTAGCTTCAAACACTTGGGATATACGTGATATAGCTTCAAATGCAGACGATCAAACGAGTTAGCTTCAAAATCCATGCGATAAACTTGATTTAGCTTCAAATCAATGCGAAGTAGAAGGTTTACCTTCAAATCCATGCTTAACAAATGATTTAGCTTCAAATACTTGCGATATAAATGATATAGCTTCAAATGCAGGCGAATCAAACGTGTTAGCTTCTAATCCATGCGAAACTCATGATTTAGCTTCAAATCAATGCGGTGTAGAAGTTTTACCTTCAAATCCATGCACAACAAATGATTTAGCTTCAGACACTTGGGATATAAGTGATATAGCTTCAAATGCAGACGATCAAACGAGTTAGCTTCAAGTCCACGCGAAACAAGTGATTTAGCTTCAGACACTTGCGATATAAGTGATATAGCTTCAAATGCAGAAGAAACAAACGAGTTATCTTCTAATCCATGCGAAACTCATGATTTAGCTTCAAATCAATGCGATGTAGAAGGTTTACCTTCAAATCCATGCTTAACAAATAATTTAGCATCAAACACTTGGGATATAAGTGTTATAGCTTCAATGCAGAAGATCAAACGAGGTAGCTTCAAAATCCATGCGATAAACTTGATTTAGCTTCAAATCAATGCGAAGTAGAAGGATTAGCTTCAAATCCATGCAACACAAATGATTTAGCTTCAGACACTTGGGATATATGTGATATAGCTTCAAATGCAGACGATCAAACGAGTTAGCTTCAAGTCCACGCGAAACAAGTGACTTAGCTTCAGACATTTGCGATATAAGTGATATAGTTTCAAATGCAGAAGAAACAAACGAGTTATCTTCAAATCATTGCCATGCACTTGATTTAGCTGAAAATCAATGCGATGTAGAAGGTTTACCTTCAAATCCATGCTTAACAAATGATTTAGCTTCAAATACTTGCGATATAAATGATATAGTTTCAAATGCAGAAGAAACAAACGAGTTATCTTCAAATCCATGCCATGCACTTGATTTAGCTGAAAATCAATGCGATGTAGAAGGTTTACCTTCAAATCCATGCTTAACAAATGATTTAGCTTCAAATACTTGCGATATAAATGATATAGCTTCAAATGCAGAAGAAACAAACGAGTTATCTTCTAATCCATGCGAAACTCATGATTTAGCTTCAAATCAATGCGATGTAGAAGGTTTACCTTCAAATCCATGCACAACAAATGATTTAGCTTCAGACACTTGGGATATAAGTGATATAGCTTCAAATGCAGACGATCAAACGAGTTAGCTTCAAATCCATGCAACACAAATGATTTAGCTTCAGACACTTGGGATATATGTGATATAGCTTCAAATGCAGACGATCAAACGAGTTAGCTTCAAGTCCACGCGAAACAAGTGACTTAGCTTCAGACATTTGCGATATAAGTGATATAGTTTCAAATGCAGAAGAAACAAACGAGTTATCTTCAAATCATTGCCATGCACTTGATTTAGCTGAAAATCAATGCGATGTAGACGGTTTACCTTCAAATCCATGCTTAACAAATGATTTAGCTTCAAATACTTGCGATATAAATGATATAGTTTCAAATGCAGAAGAAACAAACGAGTTATCTTCAAATCCATGCCATGCACTTGATTTAGCTGAAAATCAATGCGATGTAGAAGGTTTACCTTCAAATCCATGCTTAACAAATGATTTAGCTTCAAATACTTGCGATATAAATGATATAGCTTCAAATGCAGAAGAAACAAACGAATTATCTTCTAATCGATGCGAAACTCATGATTTAGCTTCAAATCAATGCGATGTAGAAGGTTTACCTTCAAATCCATGCACAACAAATGATTTAGCTTCAGACACTTGGGATATAAGTGATATAGCTTCAAATGCAGACGATCAAACGAGTTAGCTTCAAGTCCATGCGAAACAAGTAATTTAGATTCAGACACTTGCGATATAAGTGATATAGCTTCAAATGCAGAAGAAACAAACGAGTTATCTTCTAATCCATGCGAAACTCATGATTTAGCTTCAAATCAATGAGATGTAGAAAGTTTACCTTCAAATCCATGCTTAACAAATATTTTAGCATCAAACACTTGGGATATAAGTGATATAGCTTCAATGCAGACGATCAAACGCGTTAGCTTCATATCTATGCGAAACACATGATTTAGCTTCAAATCAATGCGATGTAGAAGGTTTACCTTCAAATCCATGCTTAACAAATGATTTAGCTTCAAATACTTGCGATGTAAATGATATAGCTTCAAATGCAGGCGAAACAAACGAGTTAGCATCTAATCCATGCGAAACTCATGATTTAGCTTCAAATCAATGCGATGTAGAAGGTTCACCTTCAAATCCATGCGCAACAAATGATTTAGCTTCAAACAGTTCGTATATAAGTGATATAGATTGAAATGCAGACGATCAAACGAGTAAGCTTCAAAATCCATGCGATAAACTTGATTTAGCTTCAAATCAATGCGATGTAGAAGGTTTACCTTCAAATCCATGCTTAACAAATGATTTAGCTTCAAATACTTGCGATATGTATGATATAGCTTCAAATGCAGGCGAAACAAACGTGTTAGCTTCTAATCCATGCGAAACTCATGATTTAGCTTCAAATCAATGCTATGTAGAAGGTTTAGCTTGAAATCCGTGCGAAACAAATGATTTAGCATCAGATACTTGCGATTTAAGTGATATAGCTTCAAATGCAGGCGAAACAAACGAGTTAGCATCTAATCCATGCGAAACTCATGATTTAGCTTCAAATCAATGCGATGTAGAAGGTTTACCTTCAAATCCATGCTTAACAAATAATTTAGCTTCAAACACTTGGGATATAAGTGATATAGCTTCAAATGCAGACGATCAAACGAGTTAGCTTCAAGTCCATGCGAAACAAGTGATTTAGCTTCAGACACTTGCGATATAAGTGATATAGCATCAAATGCAGAAGAAACAAACGAGTTATCTTCTAATCCATGCGAATCTCATGATTTAGCTTCAAATCAATGAGATGTAGAAAGTTTACCTTCAAATCCATGCTTAACAAATATTTTAGCATCAAACACTTGGGATATAAGTGATATAGCTTCAATGCAGACGATCAAACGAGTTAGCTTCATATCTATGCGAAACACATGATTTAGCTTCAAATCAATGCGATGTAGAAGGTTTACCTTCAAATCCATGCTTAACAAATGATTTAGCTTCAAATACTTGCGATGTAGAAGGTTTACCTTCAAATCCATGCTTAATAAATGATTGAGCTTCAAATACTTGCGATATAAATGATATAGCTTCAAATGCAGGCGAAACAAACGTGTTAGCTTCTAATCCATGCGAAACTTATGATTTAGCTTCAAATCAATGCGATGTAGAAGGTTTAAT
This sequence comes from Megalopta genalis, assembly GCF_051020955.1. NCBI lineage: Eukaryota > Metazoa > Arthropoda > Insecta > Hymenoptera > Halictidae > Megalopta > Megalopta genalis. Next base: position 77,643 of record NW_027477322.1, on the reverse strand, counting down.
TTCAAATCCATGCTTAACAAATGATTTAGCTTCAAACACTTGGGATATAACTGAGAAAGCTTCAAATGCAGACGATCAAACGAGTTAGCTTCAAAATCCATGCGATAAACTTGATTTAGCTTCAAATCAATGCGAAGTAGAAGGTTTACCTTCAAATCCATGCTTAACAAATGATTTAGCTTCAAATACTTGCGATATAAATGATATAGCTCCAAATGCAGGCGAATCAAACGTGTTAGCTTCTAATCCATGCGAAACTCATGATTTAGCTTCAAATTAATGCGGTGTAGAAGGTTTACCTTCAAATCCATGCACAACAAATGATTTAGCTTCAGACACTTGGGATATAAGTGATATAGTTTCAAATGCAGACGATCAAACGAGTTAGCTTCAAGTCCACGCGAAACAAGTGATTTAGCTTCAGGCACTTGCGATATAAGTGATATAGCTTCAAATGCAGAAGAAACAAACGGGTTATCTTCAAATCCATGCCATGCACTTGATTTAGCTGAAAATCAATGCGATGTAGAAGGTTCAGTTTCAAATCCATGCGAAACAAATGATTTAGCTTCAAACACTTGGGATATAAGTGGTACAGCTTCAAATGCAGACGATCAAACGAGTTAGCTTCATAATCCACGCGATAAATTTGATTTAGATTCAAATCAATGCGAAGTAGAAGGATGAGCTTCAAATCCATGCAACAAAGATGATTTAGCTTCAAATACTTGCGATATAAATGATATAGCTTCAAATGCAGGCGAAACAAACGGGTTAGCTTCTAATCCATGCGAAACTCATGGTTTAGGTACAAATCAATGCGATGTAGAAGGTTTACCTTTAAATCCATGCTTAACAAATAATTTAGCTTCAAACACTTGGGATATAAGTGATATAGCTTCAAATACAGACGATCAAACGAGTTAGCTGCAAAATCCATGCGATAAACTTGATTTAGCTTCAAATGAATGCGAAGTAGAAGGATGAGCTTCAAATCCATGCAACACAAATGATTTAGCTTCAAATACTTGCGATATAAATGATATAGCTTCAAATGCAGGCGAAGCAGACGAGTTAGTTCTAATCCATGCGAAACTCATGATTTAGCTTCAAATCAATGCGATGAGGAAGGTTCACCTTCAAATCCATGCGCAACAATTGATTTAGCTTCAAACACTTGGGATATAAGTGATATAGCTTGAAATGCAGACGATCAAACGAGTTAGCTTCAAAATCCATGCGATAAACTTGATTTAGCTTCAAATCAATGCGAAGTAGTAGGCTTAGCTTCAAATCCATGCGAAACAAATGATTTAGATTCAAATACTTGCGGTATAAGTGATATAGCTTCAAATGCAGGCGAAACAAACGAGTTAGCTTCTAATCCATGCGAAACTCATGATTTAGCTTCAAATCAATGTGATGTAGAAGGTTTACCTTCAAATTCATGCTTAACAAATAATTTAGCTTCAAACACTTGGGATATAAGTGATATAGCTTCAAATGCATAGATCAAACGTGTTAGCTTCAAAATCCATGCGATAAACTTGATTTAGCTTCAAATCAATGCGAAGTAGAAGGCTTAGCTTCAAATCCATACGAAACAAATGATTTAGGTTCAGATACTTGCGGTATAAATGATACAGCTTCAAATGCAGACGAAACAAACCAGTTAGCTTCATATCTATGCGAAACACATGATTTAGCTTCAAATCAATGCGATGTAGAAGGTTTACCTTCAAATCCATGCTTAATAAATGATTTAGCTTCAAATACTGGGGATATAAGTGATATAGCTTCAAATGCAGACGATCAAACGAATTAGCCTCAAAATCCATGCGATAAACTTGATTTAGCTTCAAATCAATGCGAAGTAGAAGGATGAGCTTCAAATCCATGCAACACAAATGATTTAGCTTCAAATACTTGCGATATAAATGATATAGCTTCAAATGTAGGCGAAACAAAGGAGTTAGCTTCTAATCCATGCGAAACTCATGATTTAGCTTCAAATCAATGCGATGTAGAAGGTTTACCTTCAAATCCATGCTTAACAAATAATTTAGCTTCAAACACTTGGGATATAAGTGATATAGTTTCAAATGCAGACGATCAAACGAGTTAGCTTCAAAATCCATGCGATAAACTTGATTTAGCTTCAAATCAATGCGAAGTAGAAGGATTAGCTTCAAATCCATGCAACACAAATGATTTAGCTCCAAATACTTGCGATATAAATGATATAGCTTCAAATGCAGGCCTAACAAACGAGTTATCTTCTAATCCATGCGAAACTCATGATTTAGCTTCAAATCAATGCGATGTAGAAGGTTTACCTTCAAATCCATGCACAACAAATGATTTAGCTTCAGACACGTGGGATATAAGTGATATAACTTCAAATGCAGACGATCAAACGAGTTAGCTTCAAGTCCACGCGAAACAAGTGATTTAGCTTCAGACACTTGCGATATAAGTGATATAGCTTCAAATGCAGAGGAAACAAACGAGTTATCTTCTAATCCATGCGAAACTCATGATTTAGCTTCAAATCAATGCGATGTAGAAAGTTTACCTTCAAATCCATGCTTAACAAATAATTTAGCATCAAACACTTGGGATATAAGTGATATAGCTTCAATGCAGAGGATCCAACGAGTTAGCTTCAAAATCCATGCGACAAACTTGATTTAGCTTCAAATCAATGCGAAGTAGAAGGATTAGCTTCAAATCCATGCAACACAAATGATTTAGGTTCAGACACTTGGGATATATGTGATATAGCTTCAAATGCAGACGATCAAACGTGTTAGCTTCAAGTCCACGCGAAACAAGTGATTTTGCTTCAGACATTTGCGATATAAGTGATATAGTTTCAAATGCAGAAGTAGCAAACGAGTTATCTTCAAATCCATGCCATGCACTTGATTTAGCTGAAAATCAATGCGATGTAGAAGGTTTACGTTCAAATCCATGCTTAACAAATGATTTAGCTTCAAATACTTGCGATATAAATGATATAGCTTCAAATGCAGAAGAAACAAACGAGTTATCTTCAAATCCATGCCATGCACTTGATTTAGCTGAAAATCAATGCGATGTAGAAGGTTTAGCTTGAAATCCATGCGAAACAAATGATTTAGCATCAGATACTTGCGATTTAAGTGATATAGCTTCAAATGCAGACGAAACAAACGAGTTAGCATCTAATCCATGCGAAACTCATGATTTAGCTTCAAATCAATGCGATGTAGATCCATCAAATCAATGCGATTCAAATCCATGCTTAACAAATAATTTAGCTTCAAACACTTGGGATATAAGTGATATAGCTTGAAATGCAGACGATCAAACGAGTTGGCTTCAAGTCCACGCGAAACAAGTGATTTAGCTTCAGACAATTGCGATATAAGTGATATAGCTTCAAATGCATAGATCAAACGTGTTAGCTTCAAAATCCATGCGATAAACTTGATTTAGCTTCAAATCAATGCGAAGTAGAAGGCTTAGCTTCAAATCCATGCGAAACAAATGATTTAGCTTCAAATACTTGCGATATAAATGATACAGCTTCAAATGCAGACGAAACAAACGAGTTAGCTTCTAATCCATGCGAAACTCACGATTTAGCTTCAAATAAATGCGATGTAGAAGGTTTACCTTCAAATCCATGCTTAACAAATAATTTAGCTTCAAACACTTGGGATATAAGTGATATAGTTTCAAATGCAGACGATCAAACGAGTTAGCTTCAAAATACATGTGATAAACTTGATTTAGATTCAAATCAATGCGAAGTAGAAGGATTAGCTTCAAATCCATGCAACACAAGTGATTTAGCTTCAGACACTTGGGATATAAGTGATATAGCTTCAAATGCAGACGATCAAATGAGTTAGCTTCAAGTCCACGCGAAACAAGTGATTTAGCTTCAGACACTTGCGATATAAGTGATATAGCTTCAAATGCAGAAGAAACAAACGAGTTATCTTCAAATCCATGCCAAGCACTTGATTTAACTGATAATCAATGCGATGTAGAAGGTTTAGCTTCAAATCCATGCGAAACAAATGATTTAGGTTCAGATACTTGCGGTATAAATGATGCAGATTCAAATGCAGACGAAACAAACGAGTTATCTTCACATCTATGCGAAACACATGATTTAGCTTCAAATCAATGCGATGTAGAAGGTTTACCTTCAAATCCATGCTTAACAAATGATTTAGCTCCAAATACTTGGGATATAAATGATAAAGCTTCAAATGCAGAAGAAACAAACGGGTTATCTTCAAATCCATGCCATGCACTTGATTTAGCTGAAAATCAATGCGATGTAGAAGGTTTAGCTTCAAATCCATGCGAAACAAATGATTTAGCATCAGATACTTGCGGTATAAATGATACAGCTTCAAATGCAGACGAAACAAACGAGTTAGCTTCATATCTATGCGAAACACATGATTTAGCTTCAAATCAATGCGATGTAGAAGGTTTTCCTTCAAATCCATGCTTAACAAATGATTTAGCTTCAAACACTTGGGATATACGTGATATAGCTTCAAATGCAGACGATCAAACGAGTTAGCTTCAAAATCCATGCGATAAACTTGATTTAGCTTCAAATCAATGCGAAGTAGAAGGATTAGCTTCAAATCCATGCAACACAAATGATTTAGGTTCAGACACTTGGGATATATGTGATATAGCTTCAAATGCAGACGATCAAACGTGTTAGCTTCAAGTCCACGCGAAACAAGTGATTTTGCTTCAGACATTTGCGATATAAGTGATATAGTTTCAAATGCAGAAGTAGCAAACGAGTTATCTTCAAATCCATGCCATGCACTTGATTTAGCTGAAAATCAATGCGATGTAGAAGGTATAGCATGAAATCCATGCGAAACAAATGATTTAGCATCAGATACTTGCGATTTAAGTGATATAGCTTCCAATGCAGGCGAAACAAACGAGTTAGCATCTAATCCATGCGAAACTCATGATTTAGCTTCAAATCAATGCGATGTAGAAGGTTTACCTTCAAATCCATGCTTAACAAATAATTTAGCTTCAAACACTTGGGATATAAGTGATATAGCTTGAAATGCAGACGATCAAACGAGTTGGCTTCAAGTCCACGCGAAACAAGTGATTTAGCTTCAGACACTTGCGATATAAGTGATATAGCTTCAAATGCATAGATCAAACGTGTTAGCTTCAAAATCCATGCGATAAACTTGATTTAGCTTCAAATCAATGCGAAGTAGAAGGCTTAGCTTCAAATCCATGCGAAACAAATGATTTAGCTTCAAATACTTGCGATATAAATGATACAGCTTCAAATGCAGACGAAACAAACGAGTTAGCTTCATATCTATGCGAAACACATGATTTAGCTTCAAATCAATGCGATGTAGAAGGTTTACCTTCAAATCCATGCTTAATAAATGATTTAGCTTCAAATACTTGGGATATATGTGATATAGATTCAAATGCAGACGATCAAACGAATTAGCCTCAAAATCCATGCGATAAACTTGATTTAGCTTCAAATCAATGCGAAGTAGAAGGATGAGCTTCAAATCCATGCAACGCAAATGATTTAGATTCAAATACTTGCGATATAAATGATATAGCTTCAAATGTAGGCGAAACAAACGAGTTAGCTTCTAATCCATGCGAAACTCACGATTTAGCTTCAAATAAATGCGATGTAGAAGGTTTACCTTCAAATCCATGCTTAACAAATAATTTAGCTTCAAACACTTGGGATATAAGTGATATAGTTTCAAATGCAGACGATCAAACGAGTTAGCTTCAAAATCCATGTGATAAACTTGATTTAGATTCAAATCAATGCGAAGTAGAAGGATTAGCTTCAAGTCCACGCGAAACAAGTGATTTAGCTTCAGACACTTGCGATATAAGTGATATAGCTTCAAATGCAGAAGAAACAAACGAGTTATCTTCAAATCCATGCCAAGCACTTGATTTAGCTGATAATCAATGCGATGTAGAAGGTTTAGCTTCAAATCCATGCGAAACAAATGATTTAGGTTCAGATACTTGCGGTATAAATGATGCAGATTCAAATGCAGACGAAACAAACGAGTTAGCTTCACATCTATGCGAAACACATGATTTAGCTTCAAATCAATGCGATGTAGAAGGTTTACCTTCAAATCCATGCTTAACAAATAATTTAGCATCAAACACTTGGGATATAAGTGTTATAGCTTCAATGCAGAAGATCAAACGAGTTAGCTTCAAAATCCATGCGATAAACTTGATTTAGCTTCAAATCAATGCGAAGTAGAAGGATTAGCTTCAAATCCATGCAACACAAATGATTTAGCTTCAGACACTTGGGATATATGTGATATAGCTTCAAATGCAGACGATCAAACGAGTTAGCTTCAAGTCCACGCGAAACAAGTGATTTAGCTTCAGGCACTTGCGATATAAGTGATATAGCTTCAAATGCAGAAGAAACAAACGGGTTATCTTCAAATCCATGCCATGCACTTGATTTAGCTGAAAATCAATGCGATGTAGAAGGTTCAGTTTCAAATCCATGCGAAACAAATGATTTAGCTTCAAACACTTGGGATATAAGTGGTACAGCTTCAAATGCAGACGATCAAACGAGTTAGCTTCATAATCCACGCGATAAATTTGATTTAGATTCAAATCAATGCGAAGTAGAAGGATGAGCTTCAAATCCATGCAACAAAGATGATTTAGCTTCAAATACTTGCGATATAAATGATATAGCTTCAAATGCAGGCGAAACAAACGGGTTAGCTTCTAATCCATGCGAAACTCATGGTTTAGGTACAAATCAATGCGATGTAGAAGGTTTACCTTTAAATCCATGCTTAACAAATAATTTAGCTTCAAACACTTGGGATATAAGTGATATAGCTTCAAATACAGACGATCAAACGAGTTAGCTGCAAAATCCATGCGATAAACTTGATTTAGCTTCAAATGAATGCGAAGTAGAAGGATGAGCTTCAAATCCATGCAACACAAATGATTTAGCTTCAAATACTTGCGATATAAATGATATAGCTTCAAATGCAGGCGAAGCAGACGAGTTAGTTCTAATCCATGCGAAACTCATGATTTAGCTTCAAATCAATGCGATGAGGAAGGTTCACCTTCAAATCCATGCGCAACAATTGATTTAGCTTCAAACACTTGGGATATAAGTGATATAGCTTGAAATGCAGACGATCAAACGAGTTAGCTTCAAAATCCATGCGATAAACTTGATTTAGCTTCAAATCAATGCGAAGTAGTAGGCTTAGCTTCAAATCCATGCGAAACAAATGATTTAGATTCAAATACTTGCGGTATAAATGATATAGCTTCAAATGCAGGCAAAACAAACGTGTTAGCTTCTAATCCATGCGAAACTCATGATTTAGCTTCAAATCAATGCGGTGTAGAAGGTTTACCTTCAAATACATGCTTAACAAATGATTTAGCTTCAAATACTTGGGATATAAATGATATAGCTTCAAATGCAGAAGAAACAAACGGGTTATCTTCAAATCCATGCCATGCACTTGATATAGCTGAAAATCAATGCGATGTAGAAGGTTTAGCTTCAAATCCATGCGAAACAAATCATTTAGCATCAGATACTTGCGATATAAGTGATATAGCTTCAAATGCAGGCGAAACAAACGAGTTAGCTTCTAATCCATGCGAAACTCATGATTTAGCTTCAAATCAATGTGATGTAGAAGGTTTACCTTCAAATTCATGCTTAACAAATAATTTAGCTTCAAACACTTGGGATATAAGTGATATAGCTTCAAATGCATAGATCAAACGTGTTAGCTTCAAAATCCATGCGATAAACTTGATTTAGCTTCAAATCAATGCGAAGTAGAAGGCTTAGCTTCAAATCCATACGAAACAAATGATTTAGGTTCAGATACTTGCGGTATAAATGATACAGCTTCAAATGCAGACGAAACAAACCAGTTAGCTTCATATCTATGCGAAACACATGATTTAGCTTCAAATCAATGCGATGTAGAAGGTTTACCTTCAAATCCATGCTTAATAAATGATTTAGCTTCAAATACTGGGGATATAAGTGATATAGCTTCAAATGCAGACGATCAAACGAATTAGCCTCAAAATCCATGCGATAAACTTGATTTAGCTTCAAATCAATGCGAAGTAGAAGGATGAGCTTCAAATCCATGCAACACAAATGATTTAGCTTCAAATACTTGCGATATAAATGATATAGCTTCAAATGTAGGCGAAACAAAGGAGTTAGCTTCTAATCCATGCGAAACTCATGATTTAGCTTCAAATCAATGCGATGTAGAAGGTTTACCTTCAAATCCATGCTTAACAAATAATTTAGCTTCAAACACTTGGGATATAAGTGATATAGTTTCAAATGCAGACGATCAAACGAGTTAGCTTCAAAATCCATGCGATAAACTTGATTTAGCTTCAAATCAATGCGAAGTAGAAGGATTAGCTTCAAATCCATGCAACACAAATGATTTAGCTCCAAATACTTGCGATATAAATGATATAGCTTCAAATGCAGGCCTAACAAACGAGTTATCTTCTAATCCATGCGAAACTCATGATTTAGCTTCAAATCAATGCGATGTAGAAGGTTTACCTTCAAATCCATGCACAACAAATGATTTAGCTTCAGACACGTGGGATATAAGTGATATAACTTCAAATGCAGACGATCAAACGAGTTAGCTTCAAGTCCACGCGAAACAAGTGATTTAGCTTCAGACACTTGCGATATAAGTGATATAGCTTCAAATGCAGAGGAAACAAACGAGTTATCTTCTAATCCATGCGAAACTCATGATTTAGCTTCAAATCAATGCGATGTAGAAAGTTTACCTTCAAATCCATGCTTAACAAATAATTTAGCATCAAACACTTGGGATATAAGTGATATAGCTTCAATGCAGAGGATCCAACGAGTTAGCTTCAAAATCCATGCGACAAACTTGATTTAGCTTCAAATCAATGCGAAGTAGAAGGATTAGCTTCAAATCCATGCAACACAAATGATTTAGGTTCAGACACTTGGGATATATGTGATATAGCTTCAAATGCAGACGATCAAACGTGTTAGCTTCAAGTCCACGCGAAACAAGTGATTTTGCTTCAGACATTTGCGATATAAGTGATATAGTTTCAAATGCAGAAGTAGCAAACGAGTTATCTTCAAATCCATGCCATGCACTTGATTTAGCTGAAAATCAATGCGATGTAGAAGGTTTACGTTCAAATCCATGCTTAACAAATGATTTAGCTTCAAATACTTGCGATATAAATGATATAGCTTCAAATGCAGAAGAAACAAACGAGTTATCTTCAAATCCATGCCATGCACTTGATTTAGCTGAAAATCAATGCGATGTAGAAGGTTTAGCTTGAAATCCATGCGAAACAAATGATTTAGCATCAGATACTTGCGATTTAAGTGATATAGCTTCAAATGCAGACGAAACAAACGAGTTAGCATCTAATCCATGCGAAACTCATGATTTAGCTTCAAATCAATGCGATGTAGAAGGTTTACCTTCAAATCCATGCTTAACAAATAATTTAGCTTCAAACACTTGGGATATAAGTGATATAGCTTGAAATGCAGACGATCAAACGAGTTGGCTTCAAGTCCACGCGAAACAAGTGATTTAGCTTCAGACAATTGCGATATAAGTGATATAGCTTCAAATGCATAGATCAAACGTGTTAGCTTCAAAATCCATGCGATAAACTTGATTTAGCTTCAAATCAATGCGAAGTAGAAGGCTTAGCTTCAAATCCATGCGAAACAAATGATTTAGCTTCAAATACTTGCGATATAAATGATACAGCTTCAAATGCAGACGAAACAAACGAGTTAGCTTCTAATCCATGCGAAACTCACGATTTAGCTTCAAATAAATGCGATGTAGAAGGTTTACCTTCAAATCCATGCTTAACAAATAATTTAGCTTCAAACACTTGGGATATAAGTGATATAGTTTCAAATGCAGACGATCAAACGAGTTAGCTTCAAAATACATGTGATAAACTTGATTTAGATTCAAATCAATGCGAAGTAGAAGGATTAGCTTCAAATCCATGCAACACAAGTGATTTAGCTTCAGACACTTGGGATATAAGTGATATAGCTTCAAATGCAGACGATCAAATGAGTTAGCTTCAAGTCCACGCGAAACAAGTGATTTAGCTTCAGACACTTGCGATATAAGTGATATAGCTTCAAATGCAGAAGAAACAAACGAGTTATCTTCAAATCCATGCCAAGCACTTGATTTAACTGATAATCAATGCGATGTAGAAGGTTTAGCTTCAAATCCATGCGAAACAAATGATTTAGGTTCAGATACTTGCGGTATAAATGATGCAGATTCAAATGCAGACGAAACAAACGAGTTATCTTCACATCTATGCGAAACACATGATTTAGCTTCAAATCAATGCGATGTAGAAGGTTTACCTTCAAATCCATGCTTAACAAATGATTTAGCTCCAAATACTTGGGATATAAATGATAAAGCTTCAAATGCAGAAGAAACAAACGGGTTATCTTCAAATCCATGCCATGCACTTGATTTAGCTGAAAATCAATGCGATGTAGAAGGTTTAGCTTCAAATCCATGCGAAACAAATGATTTAGCATCAGATACTTGCGGTATAAATGATACAGCTTCAAATGCAGACGAAACAAACGAGTTAGCTTCATATCTATGCGAAACACATGATTTAGCTTCAAATCAATGCGATGTAGAAGGTTTTCCTTCAAATCCATGCTTAACAAATGATTTAGCTTCAAACACTTGGGATATACGTGATATAGCTTCAAATGCAGACGATCAAACGAGTTAGCTTCAAAATCCATGCGATAAACTTGATTTAGCTTCAAATCAATGCGAAGTAGAAGGATTAGCTTCAAATCCATGCAACACAAATGATTTAGGTTCAGACACTTGGGATATATGTGATATAGCTTCAAATGCAGACGATCAAACGTGTTAGCTTCAAGTCCACGCGAAACAAGTGATTTTGCTTCAGACATTTGCGATATAAGTGATATAGTTTCAAATGCAGAAGTAGCAAACGAGTTATCTTCAAATCCATGCCATGCACTTGATTTAGCTGAAAATCAATGCGATGTAGAAGGTTTAGCATGAAATCCATGCGAAACAAATGATTTAGCATCAGATACTTGCGATTTAAGTGATATAGCTTCCAATGCAGGCGAAACAAACGAGTTAGCATCTAATCCATGCGAAACTCATGATTTAGCTTCAAATCAATGCGATGTAGAAGGTTTACCTTCAAATCCATGCTTAACAAATAATTTAGCTTCAAACACTTGGGATATAAGTGATATAGCTTGAAATGCAGACGATCAAACGAGTTGGCTTCAAGTCCACGCGAAACAAGTGATTTAGCTTCAGACACTTGCGATATAAGTGATATAGCTTCAAATGCATAGATCAAACGTGTTAGCTTCAAAATCCATGCGATAAACTTGATTTAGCTTCAAATCAATGCGAAGTAGAAGGCTTAGCTTCAAATCCATGCGAAACAAATGATTTAGCTTCAAATACTTGCGATATAAATGATACAGCTTCAAATGCAGACGAAACAAACGAGTTAGCTTCATATCTATGCGAAACACATGATTGAGCTTCAAATCAATGCGATGTAGAAGGTTTACCTTCAAATCCATGCTTAATAAATGATTTAGCTTCAAATACTTGGGATATATGTGATATAGATTCAAATGCAGACGATCAAACGAATTAGCCTCAAAATCCATGCGATAAACTTGATTTAGCTTCAAATCAATGCGAAGTAGAAGGATGAGCTTCAAATCCATGCAACGCAAATGATTTAGATTCAAATACTTGCGATATAAATGATATAGCTTCAAATGTAGGCGAAACAAACGAGTTAGCTTCTAATCCATGCGAAACTCACGATTTAGCTTCAAATAAATGCGATGTAGAAGGTTTACCTTCAAATCCACGCTTAACAAATAATTTAGCTTCAAACACTTGGGATATAAGTGATATAGCTTCAAATCCATGCAACACAAATGATTTAGCTCCAAATACTTGCGATATAAATGATATAGCTTCAAATGCAGGCCTAACAAACGAGTTATCTTCTAATCCATGCGAAACTCATGATTTAGCTTCAAATCAATGCGATGTAGAAGGTTTACCTTCAAATCCATGCACAACAAATGATTTAGCTTCAGACACGTGGGATATAAGTGATATAACTTCAAATGCAGACGATCAAACGAGTTAGCTTCAAGTCCACGCGAAACAAGTGATTTAGCTTCAGACACTTGCGATATAAGTGATATAGCTTCAAATGCAGAGGAAACAAACGAGTTATCTTCTAATCCATGCGACAAACTTGATTTAGCTTCAAATCAATGCGAAGTAGAAGGATTAGCTTCAAATCCATGCAACACAAATGATTTAGGTTCAGACACTTGGGATATATGTGATATAGCTTCAAATGCAGACGATCAAACGTGTTAGCTTCAAGTCCACGCGAAACAAGTGATTTTGCTTCAGACATTTGCGATATAAGTGATATAGTTTCAAATGCAGAAGAAACAAACGAGTTATCTTCAAATCATTGCCATGCACTTGATTTAGCTGAAAATCAATGCGATGTAGAAGGTTTACCTTCAAATCCATGCTTAACAAATGATTTAGCTTCAAATACTTGCGATATAAATGATATAGTTTCAAATGCAGAAGAAACAAACGAGTTATCTTCAAATCCATGCCATGCACTTGATTTAGCTGAAAATCAATGCGATGTAGAAGGTTTACCTTCAAATCCATGCTTAACAAATGATTTAGCTTCAAATACTTGCGATATAAATGATATAGCTTCAAATGCAGAAGAAACAAACGAGTTATCTTCAAATCCATGCCATGCACTTGATTTAGCCTCAAATCAATGCGAAGTAGAAGGATGAGCTTCAAATCCACGCAACACAAATGATTTAGCTTCAAATACTTGCGATATAAATGATATAGATTCAAATGCAGGCCTAACAAACGAGTTAGCTTCTAATCCATGCGAAACTCATGATATAGCTTCAAATCAATGCGATGTAGAAGGTTTACCTTCAAATCCATGCACAACAAATGATTTAGCTTCAGACACTTGGGATATAAGTGATATAGCTTCAAATGCAGGCGAAACAAACGTGTTAGCTTCTAATCCATGCGAAACTTATGATTTAGCTTCAAATCAATGCGATGTAGAAGGTTTAATTTCAAATCCATGCTTAACAAATGATTTAGCTTCAAACACTTGGGATATAACTGAAAAAGCTTCAAATGCAGACGATCAAACGAGTTAGCTTCAAAATCCATGCGATAAACTTGATTTAGCTTCAAATCAATGCGAAGTAGAAGGTTTACCTTCAAATCCATGCTTAACAAATGATTTAGCTTCAAATACTTGCGATATAAATGATATAGCTTCAAATGCAGAAGAAACAAACGAGTTATCTTCAAATCCATGCCATGCACTTGATTTAGCTGAAAATCAATGCGATGTAGAAGGTTTAGCTTGAAATCCATGCGAAACAAATGATTTAGCATCAGATACTTGCGATTTAAGTGATATAGCTTCAAATGCAGACGAAACAAACGAGTTAGCATCTAATCCATGCGAAACTCATGATTTAGCTTCAAATCAATGCGATGTAGAAGGTTTACCTTCAAATCCATGCTTAACAAATAATTTAGCTTCAAACACTTGGGATATAAGTGATATAGCTTGAAATGCAGACGATCAAACGAGTTGGCTTCAAGTCCACGCGAAACAAGTGATTTAGCTTCAGACAATTGCGATATAAGTGATATAGCTTCAAATGCATAGATCAAACGTGTTAGCTTCAAAATCCATGCGATAAACTTGATTTAGCTTCAAATCAATGCGAAGTAGAAGGCTTAGCTTCAAATCCATGCGAAACAAATGATTTAGCTTCAAATACTTGCGATATAAATGATACAGCTTCAAATGCAGACGAAACAAACGAGTTAGCTTCTAATCCATGCGAAACTCACGATTTAGCTTCAAATAAATGCGATGTAGAAGGTTTACCTTCAAATCCATGCTTAACAAATAATTTAGCTTCAAACACTTGGGATATAAGTGATATAGTTTCAAATGCAGACGATCAAACGAGTTAGCTTCAAAATACATGTGATAAACTTGATTTAGATTCAAATCAATGCGAAGTAGAAGGATTAGCTTCAAATCCATGCAACACAAGTGATTTAGCTTCAGACACTTGGGATATAAGTGATATAGCTTCAAATGCAGACGATCAAATGAGTTAGCTTCAAGTCCACGCGAAACAAGTGATTTAGCTTCAGACACTTGCGATATAAGTGATATAGCTTCAAATGCAGAAGAAACAAACGAGTTATCTTCAAATCCATGCCAAGCACTTGATTTAACTGATAATCAATGCGATGTAGAAGGTTTAGCTTCAAATCCATGCGAAACAAATGATTTAGGTTCAGATACTTGCGGTATAAATGATGCAGATTCAAATGCAGACGAAACAAACGAGTTATCTTCACATCTATGCGAAACACATGATTTAGCTTCAAATCAATGCGATGTAGAAGGTTTACCTTCAAATCCATGCTTAACAAATGATTTAGCTCCAAATACTTGGGATATAAATGATAAAGCTTCAAATGCAGAAGAAACAAACGGGTTATCTTCAAATCCATGCCATGCACTTGATTTAGCTGAAAATCAATGCGATGTAGAAGGTTTAGCTTCAAATCCATGCGAAACAAATGATTTAGCATCAGATACTTGCGGTATAAATGATACAGCTTCAAATGCAGACGAAACAAACGAGTTAGCTTCATATCTATGCGAAACACATGATTTAGCTTCAAATCAATGCGATGTAGAAGGTTTTCCTTCAAATCCATGCTTAACAAATGATTTAGCTTCAAACACTTGGGATATACGTGATATAGCTTCAAATGCAGACGATCAAACGAGTTAGCTTCAAAATCCATGCGATAAACTTGATTTAGCTTCAAATCAATGCGAAGTAGAAGGATTAGCTTCAAATCCATGCAACACAAATGATTTAGGTTCAGACACTTGGGATATATGTGATATAGCTTCAAATGCAGACGAAACAAACGAGTTAGCTTCATATCTATGCGAAACACATGATTTAGCTTCAAATCAATGCGATGTAGAAGGTTTTCCTTCAAATCCATGCTTAACAAATGATTTAGCTTCAAACACTTGGGATATACGTGATATAGCTTCAAATGCAGACGATCAAACGAGTTAGCTTCAAAATCCATGCGATAAACTTGATTTAGCTTCAAATCAATGCGAAGTAGAAGGATTAGCTTCAAATCCATGCAACACAAATGATTTAGGTTCAGACACTTGGGATATAAGTGATATAGCTTGAAATGCAGACGATCAAACGAGTTGGCTTCAAGTCCACGCGAAACAAGTGATTTAGCTTCAGACACTTGCGATATAAGTGATATAGCTTCAAATGCATAGATCAAACGTGTTAGCTTCAAAATCCATGCGATAAACTTGATTTAGCTTCAAATCAATGCGAAGTAGAAGGCTTAGCTTCAAATCCATGCGAAACAAATGATTTAGCTTCAAATACTTGCGATATAAATGATACAGCTTCAAATGCAGACGAAACAAACGAGTTAGCTTCATATCTATGCGAAACACATGATTTAGCTTCAAATCAATGCGATGTAGAAGGTTTACCTTCAAATCCATGCTTAATAAATGATTTAGCTTCAAATACTTGGGATATATGTGATATAGATTCAAATGCAGACGATCAAACGAATTAGCCTCAAAATCCATGCGATAAACTTGATTTAGCTTCAAATCAATGCGAAGTAGAAGGATGAGCTTCAAATCCATGCAACGCAAATGATTTAGATTCAAATACTTGCGATATAAATGATATAGCTTCAAATGTAGGCGAAACAAACGAGTTAGCTTCTAATCCATGCGAAACTCACGATTTAGCTTCAAATAAATGCGATGTAGAAGGTTTACCTTCAAATCCATGCTTAACAAATAATTTAGCTTCAAACACTTGGGATATAAGTGATATAGTTTCAAATGCAGACGATCAAACGAGTTAGCTTCAAAATCCATGTGATAAACTTGATTTAGATTCAAATCAATGCGAAGTAGAAGGATTAGCTTCAAGTCCACGCGAAACAAGTGATTTAGCTTCAGACACTTGCGATATAAGTGATATAGCTTCAAATGCAGAAGAAACAAACGAGTTATCTTCAAATCCATGCCAAGCACTTGATTTAGCTGATAATCAATGCGATGTAGAAGGTTTAGCTTCAAATCCATGCGAAACAAATGATTTAGGTTCAGATACTTGCGGTATAAATGATGCAGATTCAAATGCAGACGAAACAAACGAGTTAGCTTCACATCTATGCGAAACACATGATTTAGCTTCAAATCAATGCGATGTAGAAGGTTTACCTTCAAATCCATGCTTAACAAATAATTTAGCATCAAACACTTGGGATATAAGTGTTATAGCTTCAATGCAGAAGATCAAACGAGTTAGCTTCAAAATCCATGCGATAAACTTGATTTAGCTTCAAATCAATGCGAAGTAGAAGGATTAGCTTCAAATCCATGCAACACAAATGATTTAGCTTCAGACACTTGGGATATATGTGATATAGCTTCAAATGCAGACGATCAAACGAGTTAGCTTCAAGTCCACGCGAAACAAGTGACTTAGCTTCAGACATTTGCGATATAAGTGATATAGTTTCAAATGCAGAAGAAACAAACGAGTTATCTTCAAATCATTGCCATGCACTTGATTTAGCTGAAAATCAATGCGATGTAGAAGGTTTACCTTCAAATCCATGCTTAACAAATGATTTAGCTTCAAATACTTGCGATATAAATGATATAGTTTCAAATGCAGAAGAAACAAACGAGTTATCTTCAAATCCATGCCATGCACTTGATTTAGCTGAAAATCAATGCGATGTAGAAGGTTTACCTTCAAATCCATGCTTAACAAATGATTTAGCTTCAAATACTTGCGATATAAATGATATAGCTTCAAATGCAGAAGAAACAAACGAGTTATCTTCAAATCCATGCCATGCACTTGATTTAGCCTCAAATCAATGCGAAGTAGAAGGATGAGCTTCAAATCCACGCAACACAAATGATTTAGCTTCAAATACTTGCGATATAAATGATATAGATTCAAATGCAGGCCTAACAAACGAGTTAGCTTCTAATCCATGCGAAACTCATGATATAGCTTCAAATCAATGCGATGTAGAAGGTTTACCTTCAAATCCATGCACAACAAATGATTTAGCTTCAGACACTTGGGATATAAGTGATATAGCTTCAAATGCAGGCGAAACAAACGTGTTAGCTTCTAATCCATGCGAAACTTATGATTTAGCTTCAAATCAATGCGATGTAGAAGGTTTAATTTCAAATCCATGCTTAACAAATGATTTAGCTTCAAACACTTGGGATATAACTGAAAAAGCTTCAAATGCAGACGATCAAACGAGTTAGCTTCAAAATCCATGCGATAAACTTGATTTAGCTTCAAATCAATGCGAAGTAGAAGGTTTACCTTCAAATCCATGCTTAACAAATGATTTAGCTTCAAATACTTGCGATATAAATGATATAGCTTCAAATGCAGAAGAAACAAACGAGTTATCTTCAAATCCATGCCATGCACTTGATTTAGCTGAAAATCAATGCGATGTAGAAGGTTTAGCTTGAAATCCATGCGAAACAAATGATTTAGCATCAGATACTTGCGATTTAAGTGATATAGCTTCAAATGCAGACGAAACAAACGAGTTAGCATCTAATCCATGCGAAACTCATGATTTAGCTTCAAATCAATGCGATGTAGAAGGTTTACCTTCAAATCCATGCTTAACAAATAATTTAGCTTCAAACACTTGGGATATAAGTGATATAGCTTGAAATGCAGACGATCAAACGAGTTGGCTTCAAGTCCACGCGAAACAAGTGATTTAGCTTCAGACAATTGCGATATAAGTGATATAGCTTCAAATGCATAGATCAAACGTGTTAGCTTCAAAATCCATGCGATAAACTTGATTTAGCTTCAAATCAATGCGAAGTAGAAGGCTTAGCTTCAAATCCATGCGAAACAAATGATTTAGCTTCAAATACTTGCGATATAAATGATACAGCTTCAAATGCAGACGAAACAAACGAGTTAGCTTCTAATCCATGCGAAACTCACGATTTAGCTTCAAATAAATGCGATGTAGAAGGTTTACCTTCAAATCCATGCTTAACAAATAATTTAGCTTCAAACACTTGGGATATAAGTGATATAGTTTCAAATGCAGACGATCAAACGAGTTAGCTTCAAAATACATGTGATAAACTTGATTTAGATTCAAATCAATGCGAAGTAGAAGGATTAGCTTCAAATCCATGCAACACAAGTGATTTAGCTTCAGACACTTGGGATATAAGTGATATAGCTTCAAATGCAGACGATCAAATGAGTTAGCTTCAAGTCCACGCGAAACAAGTGATTTAGCTTCAGACACTTGCGATATAAGTGATATAGCTTCAAATGCAGAAGAAACAAACGAGTTATCTTCAAATCCATGCCAAGCACTTGATTTAACTGATAATCAATGCGATGTAGAAGGTTTAGCTTCAAATCCATGCGAAACAAATGATTTAGGTTCAGATACTTGCGGTATAAATGATGCAGATTCAAATGCAGACGAAACAAACGAGTTATCTTCACATCTATGCGAAACACATGATTTAGCTTCAAATCAATGCGATGTAGAAGGTTTACCTTCAAATCCATGCTTAACAAATGATTTAGCTCCAAATACTTGGGATATAAATGATAAAGCTTCAAATGCAGAAGAAACAAACGGGTTATCTTCAAATCCATGCCATGCACTTGATTTAGCTGAAAATCAATGCGATGTAGAAGGTTTAGCTTCAAATCCATGCGAAACAAATGATTTAGCATCAGATACTTGCGGTATAAATGATACAGCTTCAAATGCAGACGAAACAAACGAGTTAGCTTCATATCTATGCGAAACACATGATTTAGCTTCAAATCAATGCGATGTAGAAGGTTTTCCTTCAAATCCATGCTTAACAAATGATTTAGCTTCAAACACTTGGGATATACGTGATATAGCTTCAAATGCAGACGATCAAACGAGTTAGCTTCAAAATCCATGCGATAAACTTGATTTAGCTTCAAATCAATGCGAAGTAGAAGGATTAGCTTCAAATCCATGCAACACAAATGATTTAGGTTCAGACACTTGGGATATATGTGATATAGCTTCAAATGCAGACGATCAAACGTGTTAGCTTCAAGTCCACGCGAAACAAGTGATTTTGCTTCAGACATTTGCGATATAAGTGATATAGTTTCAAATGCAGAAGTAGCAAACGAGTTATCTTCAAATCCATGCCATGCACTTGATTTAGCTTCAAATCAATGCGAAGTAGAAGGCTTAGCTTCAAATCCATGCGAAACAAATGATTTAGCTTCAAATACTTGCGATATAAATGATACAGCTTCAAATGCAGACGAAACAAACGAGTTAGCTTCATATCTATGCGAAACACATGATTTAGCTTCAAATCAATGCGATGTAGAAGGTTTACCTTCAAATCCATGCTTAGTAAATGATTTAGCTTCAAATACTTGGGATATATGTGATATAGATTCAAATGCAGACGATCAAACGAATTAGCCTCAAAATCCATGCGATAAACTTGATTTAGCTTCAAATCAATGCGAAGTAGAAGGATGAGCTTCAAATCCATGCAACGCAAATGATTTAGATTCAAATACTTGCGATATAAATGATATAGCTTCAAATGCAGGCCTAACAAACGAGTTAGCTTCTAATCCATGCGAACTCATGATATAGCTTCAAATCAATGCGATGTAGAAGGTTTACCTTCAAATCCATGCACAACAAATGATTTAGCTTCAGACACTTGGGATATAAGTGATATAGCTTCAAATGCAGGCGAAACAAACGTGTTAGCTTCTAATCCATGCGAAACTTATGATTTAGCTTCAAATCAATGCGATGTAGAAGGTTTAATTTCAAATCCATGCTTAACAAATGATTTAGCTTCAAACACTTGGGATATAACTGAAAAAGCTTCAAATGCAGACGATCAAACGAGTTAGCTTCAAAATCCATGCGATAAACTTGATTTAGCTTCAAATCAATGCGAAGTAGAAGGTTTACCTTCAAATCCATGCTTAACAAATGATTTAGCTTCAAATACTTGCGATATAAATGATATAGCTTCAAATGCAGAAGAAACAAACGAGTTATCTTCAAATCCATGCCATGCACTTGATTTAGCTGAAAATCAATGCGATGTAGAAGGTTTAGCTTGAAATCCATGCGAAACAAATGATTTAGCATCAGATACTTGCGATTTAAGTGATATAGCTTCAAATGCAGACGAAACAAACGAGTTAGCATCTAATCCATGCGAAACTCATGATTTAGCTTCAAATCAATGCGATGTAGAAGGTTTACCTTCAAATCCATGCTTAACAAATAATTTAGCTTCAAACACTTGGGATATAAGTGATATAGCTTGAAATGCAGACGATCAAACGAGTTGGCTTCAAGTCCACGCGAAACAAGTGATTTAGCTTCAGACAATTGCGATATAAGTGATATAGCTTCAAATGCATAGATCAAACGTGTTAGCTTCAAAATCCATGCGATAAACTTGATTTAGCTTCAAATCAATGCGAAGTAGAAGGCTTAGCTTCAAATCCATGCGAAACAAATGATTTAGCTTCAAATACTTGCGATATAAATGATACAGCTTCAAATGCAGACGAAACAAACGAGTTAGCTTCTAATCCATGCGAAACTCACGATTTAGCTTCAAATAATGCGATGTAGAAGGTTTACCTTCAAATCCATGCTTAACAAATAATTTAGCTTCAAACACTTGGGATATAAGTGATATAGTTTCAAATGCAGACGATCAAACGAGTTAGCTTCAAAATACATGTGATAAACTTGATTTAGATTCAAATCAATGCGAAGTAGAAGGATTAGCTTCAAATCCATGCAACACAAGTGATTTAGCTTCAGACACTTGGGATATAAGTGATATAGCTTCAAATGCAGACGATCAAATGAGTTAGCTTCAAGTCCACGCGAAACAAGTGATTTAGCTTCAGACACTTGCGATATAAGTGATATAGCTTCAAATGCAGAAGAAACAAACGAGTTATCTTCAAATCCATGCCAAGCACTTGATTTAACTGATAATCAATGCGATGTAGAAGGTTTAGCTTCAAATCCATGCGAAACAAATGATTTAGGTTCAGATACTTGCGGTATAAATGATGCAGATTCAAATGCAGACGAAACAAACGAGTTATCTTCACATCTATGCGAAACACATGATTTAGCTTCAAATCAATGCGATGTAGAAGGTTTACCTTCAAATCCATGCTTAACAAATGATTTAGCTCCAAATACTTGGGATATAAATGATAAAGCTTCAAATGCAGAAGAAACAAACGGGTTATCTTCAAATCCATGCCATGCACTTGATTTAGCTGAAAATCAATGCGATGTAGAAGGTTTAGCTTCAAATCCATGCGAAACAAATGATTTAGCATCAGATACTTGCGGTATAAATGATACAGCTTCAAATGCAGACGAAACAAACGAGTTAGCTTCATATCTATGCGAAACACATGATTTAGCTTCAAATCAATGCGATGTAGAAGGTTTTCCTTCAAATCCATGCTTAACAAATGATTTAGCTTCAAACACTTGGGATATACGTGATATAGCTTCAAATGCAGACGATCAAACGAGTTAGCTTCAAAATCCATGCGATAAACTTGATTTAGCTTCAAATCAATGCGAAGTAGAAGGATTAGCTTCAAATCCATGCAACACAAATGATTTAGGTTCAGACACTTGGGATATATGTGATATAGCTTCAAATGCAGACGATCAAACGTGTTAGCTTCAAGTCCACGCGAAACAAGTGATTTTGCTTCAGACATTTGCGATATAAGTGATATAGTTTCAAATGCAGAAGTAGCAAACGAGTTATCTTCAAATCCATGCCATGCACTTGATTTAGCTGAAAATCAATGCGATGTAGAAGGTTTAGCATGAAATCCATGCGAAACAAATGATTTAGCATCAGATACTTGCGATTTAAGTGATATAGCTTCCAATGCAGGCGAAACAAACGAGTTAGCATCTAATCCATGCGAAACTCATGATTTAGCTTCAAATCAATGCGATGTAGAAGGTTTACCTTCAAATCCATGCTTAACAAATAATTTAGCTTCAAACACTTGGGATATAAGTGATATAGCTTGAAATGCAGACGATCAAACGAGTTGGCTTCAAGTCCACGCGAAACAAGTGATTTAGCTTCAGACACTTGCGATATAAGTGATATAGCTTCAAATGCATAGATCAAACGTGTTAGCTTCAAAATCCATGCGATAAACTTGATTTAGCTTCAAATCAATGCGAAGTAGAAGGCTTAGCTTCAAATCCATGCGAAACAAATGATTTAGCTTCAAATACTTGCGATATAAATGATACAGCTTCAAATGCAGACGAAACAAACGAGTTAGCTTCATATCTATGCGAAACACATGATTTAGCTTCAAATCAATGCGATGTAGAAGGTTTACCTTCAAATCCATGCTTAATAAATGATTTAGCTTCAAATACTTGGGATATATGTGATATAGATTCAAATGCAGACGATCAAACGAATTAGCCTCAAAATCCATGCGATAAACTTGATTTAGCTTCAAATCAATGCGAAGTAGAAGGATGAGCTTCAAATCCATGCAACGCAAATGATTTAGATTCAAATACTTGCGATATAAATGATATAGCTTCAAATGTAGGCGAAACAAACGAGTTAGCTTCTAATCCATGCGAAACTCACGATTTAGCTTCAAATAAATGCGATGTAGAAGGTTTACCTTCAAATCCATGCTTAACAAATAATTTAGCTTCAAACACTTGGGATATAAGTGATATAGTTTCAAATGCAGACGATCAAACGAGTTAGCTTCAAAATCCATGTGATAAACTTGATTTAGATTCAAATCAATGCGAAGTAGAAGGATTAGCTTCAAGTCCACGCGAAACAAGTGATTTAGCTTCAGACACTTGCGATATAAGTGATATAGCTTCAAATGCAGAAGAAACAAACGAGTTATCTTCAAATCCATGCCAAGCACTTGATTTAGCTGATAATCAATGCGATGTAGAAGGTTTAGCTTCAAATCCATGCGAAACAAATGATTTAGGTTCAGATACTTGCGGTATAAATGATGCAGATTCAAATGCAGACGAAACAAACGAGTTAGCTTCACATCTATGCGAAACACATGATTTAGCTTCAAATCAATGCGATGTAGAAGGTTTACCTTCAAATCCATGCTTAACAAATAATTTAGCATCAAACACTTGGGATATAAGTGTTATAGCTTCAATGCAGAAGATCAAACGAGTTAGCTTCAAAATCCATGCGATAAACTTGATTTAGCTTCAAATCAATGCGAAGTAGAAGGATTAGCTTCAAATCCATGCAACACAAATGATTTAGCTTCAGACACTTGGGATATATGTGATATAGCTTCAAATGCAGACGATCAAACGAGTTAGCTTCAAGTCCACGCGAAACAAGTGACTTAGCTTCAGACATTTGCGATATAAGTGATATAGTTTCAAATGCAGAAGAAACAAACGAGTTATCTTCAAATCATTGCCATGCACTTGATTTAGCTGAAAATCAATGCGATGTAGAAGGTTTACCTTCAAATCCATGCTTAACAAATGATTTAGCTTCAAATACTTGCGATATAAATGATATAGTTTCAAATGCAGAAGAAACAAACGAGTTATCTTCAAATCCATGCCATGCACTTGATTTAGCTGAAAATCAATGCGATGTAGAAGGTTTACCTTCAAATCCATGCTTAACAAATGATTTAGCTTCAAATACTTGCGATATAAATGATATAGCTTCAAATGCAGAAGAAACAAACGAGTTATCTTCAAATCCATGCCATGCACTTGATTTAGCCTCAAATCAATGCGAAGTAGAAGGATGAGCTTCAAATCCACGCAACACAAATGATTTAGCTTCAAATACTTGCGATATAAATGATATAGATTCAAATGCAGGCCTAACAAACGAGTTAGCTTCTAATCCATGCGAAACTCATGATATAGCTTCAAATCAATGCGATGTAGAAGGTTTACCTTCAAATCCATGCACAACAAATGATTTAGCTTCAGACACTTGGGATATAAGTGATATAGCTTCAAATGCAGGCGAAACAAACGTGTTAGCTTCTAATCCATGCGAAACTTATGATTTAGCTTCAAATCAATGCGATGTAGAAGGTTTAATTTCAAATCCATGCTTAACAAATGATTTAGCTTCAAACACTTGGGATATAACTGAAAAAGCTTCAAATGCAGACGATCAAACGAGTTAGCTTCAAAATCCATGCGATAAACTTGATTTAGCTTCAAATCAATGCGAAGTAGAAGGTTTACCTTCAAATCCATGCTTAACAAATGATTTAGCTTCAAATACTTGCGATATAAATGATATAGCTTCAAATGCAGGCGAAACAAACGTGTTAGCTTCTAATCCATGCGAAACTCATGATTTAGCTTCAAATCAATGCGGTGTAGAAGGTTTACCTTCAAATCCATGCACAACAAATGATTTAGCTTCAGACACTTGGGATATAAGTGATATAGCTTCAAGTGCAGACGAACAAACGAGTTAGCTTCAAAATCCATGCGATAAACTTGATTTAGCCTCAAATCAATGCGAAGTAGAAGGATGAGCTTCAAATCCACGCAACACAAATGATTTAGCTTCAAATACTTGCGATATAAATGATATAGATTCAAATGCAGGCCTAACAAACGAGTTAGCTTCTAATCCATGCGAAACTCATGATATAGCTTCAAATCAATGCGATGTAGAAGGTTTACCTTCAAATCCATGCACAACAAATGATTTAGCTTCAGACACTTGGGATATAAGTGATATAGTTTCAAATGCAGACGATCAAACGAGTTAGCTTCAAGTCCACGCGAAACAAGTGATTTAGCTTCAGACACTTGCGATATAAGTGATATAGCTTCAAATGCAGAAGAAACAAACGGGTTGTCTTCAATTCCATGCCATGCACTTGATTTAGCTGAAAATCAATGCGATGTAGAAGGTTCAGATTCAAATCCATGCGAAACAAATGATTTAGCTTCAAACACTTGGGATATAAGTGGTACAGCTTCAAATGCAGACGATCAAACGAGTTAGCTTCATAATCCACGCGATAAATTTGATTTAGATTCAAATCAATGCGAAGTAGAAGGATGAGCTTCAAATCCATGCAACAAAGATGATTTAGTTTCAAATACTTGCGATATAAATGATATAGCTTCAAATGCAGGCGAAACAAACGGGTTAGCTTCTAATCCATGCGAAACTCATGGTTTAGCTACAAATCAATGCGATGTAGAAGGTTTACCTTTAAATCCATGCTTAACAAATAATTTAGCTTCAAACACTTGGGATATAAGTGATATAGCTTCAAATACAGACGATCAAACGAGTTAGCTGCAAAATCCATGCGATAAACTTGATTTAGCTTCAAATGAATGCGAAGTAGAAGGATGAGCTTCAAATCCATGCAACACAAATGATTTAGCTTCAAATACTTGCGATATAAATGATATAGCTTCAAATGCAGGCGAAGCAGACGAGTTAGTTCTAATCCATGCGAAACTCATGATTTAGCTTCAAATCAATGCGATGTGGAAGGTTCACCTTCAAATCCATGCGCAACAAATGATTTAGCTTCAAACACTTGGGATATAAGTGATATAGTTTGAAATGCAGACGATCAAACGAGTTAGCTTCAAAATCCATGCGATAAACTTGATTTAG
Organism: Megalopta genalis; assembly: GCF_051020955.1. NCBI lineage: Eukaryota > Metazoa > Arthropoda > Insecta > Hymenoptera > Halictidae > Megalopta > Megalopta genalis. Next base: position 51,495 of record NW_027477322.1, on the reverse strand, counting down.
CTTCAAATCAATGCGAAGTAGTAGGCTTAGCTTCAAATCCATGCGAAACAAATGATTTAGATTCAAATACTTGCGGTATAAATGATACAGCTTCAAATGCAGACGAAACAAACGAGTTAGCTTCATATCTATGCGAAACACATGATTTAGCTTCAAATCAATGCGATGTAGAAGGTTTACATTCAAATCCATGCTAAACAAATGATTTAGCTTCAAATACTTGCGATATAAATGATATAGCTTCAAATGCAGGCGAAACAAACGTGTTAGCTTCTAATCCATGCGAAACTCATGATTTAGCTTCAAATCAATGCGATGTAGAAGGTTTACCTTCAAATCCATGCTTAAAAAATGATTTAGCTTCAAACACTTGGGATATAAGTGATATGGCTTCAAATGCAGACGATCAAACGAGTTAGCTTCAAAATCCATGCGATAAACTTGATTTAGCTTCAAATCGATGCGAAGTAGAAGGATTAGCTTCAAATCCATGCAACACAAGTGATTTAGCTTCAGACACTTGGGATATAAGTGATATAGCTTCAAATGCAGACGATCAAATGAGTTAGCTTCAAGTCCACGCGAAACAAGTGATTTAGCTTCAGACACTTGCGATATAAGTGATATAGCTTCAAATGCAGAAGAAACAAACGAGTTATCTTCAAATCCATGCCAAGCACTTGATTTAACTGATAATCAATGCGATGTAGAAGGTTTAGCTTCAAATCCATGCGAAACAAATGATTTAGGTTCAGATACTTGCGGTATAAATGATGCAGATTCAAATGCAGACGAAACAAACGAGTTATCTTCACATCTATGCGAAACACATGATTTAGCTTCAAATCAATGCGATGTAGAAGGTTTACCTTCAAATCCATGCTTAACAAATGATTTAGCTCCAAATACTTGGGATATAAATGATAAAGCTTCAAATGCAGAAGAAACAAACGGGTTATCTTCAAATCCATGCCATGCACTTGATTTAGCTGAAAATCAATGCGATGTAGAAGGTTTAGCTTCAAATCCATGCGAAACAAATGATTTAGCATCAGATACTTGCGGTATAAATGATACAGCTTCAAATGCAGACGAAACAAACGAGTTAGCTTCATATCTATGCGAAACACATGATTTAGCTTCAAATCAATGCGATGTAGAAGGTTTTCCTTCAAATCCATGCTTAACAAATGATTTAGCTTCAAACACTTGGGATATACGTGATATAGCTTCAAATGCAGACGATCAAACGAGTTAGCTTCAAAATCCATGCGATAAACTTGATTTAGCTTCAAATCAATGCGAAGTAGAAGGATTAGCTTCAAATCCATGCAACACAAATGATTTAGGTTCAGACACTTGGGATATATGTGATATAGCTTCAAATGCAGACGATCAAACGTGTTAGCTTCAAGTCCACGCGAAACAAGTGATTTTGCTTCAGACATTTGCGATATAAGTGATATAGTTTCAAATGCAGAAGTAGCAAACGAGTTATCTTCAAATCCATGCCATGCACTTGATTTAGCTGAAAATCAATGCGATGTAGAAGGTTTACCTTCAAATCCATGCTTAACAAATGATTTAGCTTCAAATACTTGCGATATAAATGATATAGCTTCAAATGCAGAAGAAACAAACGAGTTATCTTCAAATCCATGCCATGCACTTGATTTAGCTGAAAATCAATGCGATGTAGAAGGTTTAGCATGAAATCCATGCGAAACAAATGATTTAGCATCAGATACTTGCGATTTAAGTGATATAGCTTCCAATGCAGGCGAAACAAACGAGTTAGCATCTAATCCATGCGAAACTCATGATTTAGCTTCAAATCAATGCGATGTAGAAGGTTTACCTTCAAATCCATGCTTAACAAATAATTTAGCTTCAAACACTTGGGATATAAGTGATATAGCTTGAAATGCAGACGATCAAACGAGTTGGCTTCAAGTCCACGCGAAACAAGTGATTTAGCTTCAGACACTTGCGATATAAGTGATATAGCTTCAAATGCATAGATCAAACGTGTTAGCTTCAAAATCCATGCGATAAACTTGATTTAGCTTCAAATCAATGCGAAGTAGAAGGCTTAGCTTCAAATCCATGCGAAACAAATGATTTAGCTTCAAATACTTGCGATATAAATGATACAGCTTCAAATGCAGACGAAACAAACGAGTTAGCTTCATATCTATGCGAAACACATGATTTAGCTTCAAATCAATGCGATGTAGAAGGTTTACCTTCAAATCCATGCTTAATAAATGATTTAGCTTCAAATACTTGGGATATATGTGATATAGATTCAAATGCAGACGATCAAACGAATTAGCCTCAAAATCCATGCGATAAACTTGATTTAGCTTCAAATCAATGCGAAGTAGAAGGATGAGCTTCAAATCCATGCAACGCAAATGATTTAGATTCAAATACTTGCGATATAAATGATATAGCTTCAAATGTAGGCGAAACAAACGAGTTAGCTTCTAATCCATGCGAAACTCACGAATTAGCTTCAAATAAATGCGATGTAGAAGGTTTACCTTCAAATCCATGCTTAACAAATAATTTAGCTTCAAACACTTGGGATATAAGTGATATAGTTTCAAATGCAGACGATCAAACGAGTTAGCTTCAAAATCCATGTGATAAACTTGATTTAGATTCAAATCAATGCGAAGTAGAAGGATTAGCTTCAAGTCCACGCGAAACAAGTGATTTAGCTTCAGACACTTGCGATATAAGTGATATAGCTTCAAATGCAGAAGAAACAAACGAGTTATCTTCAAATCCATGCCAAGCACTTGATTTAGCTGATAATCAATGCGATGTAGAAGGTTTAGCTTCAAATCCATGCGAAACAAATGATTTAGGTTCAGATAGTTGCGGTATAAATGATGCAGATTCAAATGCAGACGAAACAAACGAGTTAGCTTCACATCTATGCGAAACACATGATTTAGCTTCAAATCAATGCGATGTAGAAGGTTTACCTTCAAATCCATGCTTAACAAATAATTTAGCATCAAACACTTGGGATATAAGTGTTATAGCTTCAATGCAGAAGATCAAACGAGTTAGCTTCAAAATCCATGCGATAAACTTGATTTAGCTTCAAATCAATGCGAAGTAGAAGGATTAGCTTCAAATCCATGCAACACAAATGATTTAGCTTCAGACACTTGGGATATATGTGATATAGCGTCAAATGCAGACGATCAAACGAGTTAGCTTCAAGTCCACGCGAAACAAGTGACTTAGCTTCAGACATTTGCGATATAAGTGATATAGTTTCAAATGCAGAAGAAACAAACGAGTTATCTTCAAATCATTGCCATGCACTTGATTTAGCTGAAAATCAATGCGATGTAGAAGGTTTACCTTCAAATCCATGCTTAACAAATGATTTAGCTTCAAATACTTGCGATATAAATGATATAGTTTCAAATGCAGAAGAAACAAACGAGTTATCTTCAAATCCATGCCATGCACTTGATTTAGCTGAAAATCAATGCGATGTAGAAGGTTTACCTTCAAATCCATGCTTAACAAATGATTTAGCTTCAAATACTTGCGATATAAATGATATAGCTTCAAATGCAGAAGAAACAAACGAGTTATCTTCAAATCCATGCCATGCACTTGATTTAGCCTCAAATCAATGCGAAGTAGAAGGATGAGCTTCAAATCCACGCAACACAAATGATTTAGCTTCAAATACTTGCGATATAAATGATATAGATTCAAATGCAGGCCTAACAAACGAGTTAGCTTCTAATCCATGCGAAACTCATGATATAGCTTCAAATCAATGCGATGTAGAAGGTTTACCTTCAAATCCATGCACAACAAATGATTTAGCTTCAGACACTTGGGATATAAGTGATATAGCTTCAAATGCAGGCGAAACAAACGTGTTAGCTTCTAATCCATGCGAAACTTATGATTTAGCTTCAAATCAATGCGATGTAGAAGGTTTAATTTCAAATCCATGCTTAACAAATGATTTAGCTTCAAACACTTGGGATATAACTGAAAAAGCTTCAAATGCAGACGATCAAACGAGTTAGCTTCAAAATCCATGCGATAAACTTGATTTAGCTTCAAATCAATGCGAAGTAGAAGGTTTACCTTCAAATCCATGCTTAACAAATGATTTAGCTTCAAATACTTGCGATATAAATGATATAGCTTCAAATGCAGGCGAAACAAACGTGTTAGCTTCTAATCCATGCGAAACTCATGATTTAGCTTCAAATCAATGCGGTGTAGAAGGTTTACCTTCAAATCCATGCACAACAAATGATTTAGCTTCAGACACTTGGGATATAAGTGATATAGCTTCAAATGCAGACGAACAAACGAGTTAGCTTCAAATCCATGCGATAAACTTGATTTAGCCTCAAATCAATGCGAAGTAGAAGGATGAGCTTCAAATCCACGCAACACAAATGATTTAGCTTCAAATACTTGCGATATAAATGATATAGATTCAAATGCAGGCCTAACAAACGAGTTAGCTTCTAATCCATGCGAAACTCATGATATAGCTTCAAATCAATGCGATGTAGAAGGTTTACCTTCAAATCCATGCACAACAAATGATTTAGCTTCAGACACTTGGGATATAAGTGATATAGTTTCAAATGCAGACGATCAAACGAGTTAGCTTCAAGTCCACGCGAAACAAGTGATTTAGCTTCAGACACTTGCGATATAAGTGATATAGCTTCAAATGCAGAAGAAACAAACGGGTTATCTTCAATTCCATGCCATGCACTTGATTTAGCTGAAAATCAATGCGATGTAGAAGGTTCAGATTCAAATCCATGCGAAACAAATGATTTAGCTTCAAACACTTGGGATATAAGTGGTACAGCTTCAAATGCAGACGATCAAACGAGTTAGCTTCATAATCCACGCGATAAATTTGATTTAGATTCAAATCAATGCGAAGTAGAAGGATGAGCTTCAAATCCATGCAACAAAGATGATTTAGCTTCAAATACTTGCGATATAAATGATATAGCTTCAAATGCAGGCGAAACAAACGGGTTAGCATCTAATCCATGCGAAACTCATGGTTTAGCTACAAATCAATGCGATGTAGAAGGTTTACCTTTAAATCCATGCTTAACAAATAATTTAGCTTCAAACACTTGGGATATAAGTGATATAGCTTCAAATACAGACGATCAAACGAGTTAGCTGCAAAATCCATGCGATAAACTTGATTTAGCTTCAAATGAATGCGAAGTAGAAGGATGAGCTTCAAATCCATGCAACACAAATGATTTAGCTTCAAATACTTGCGATATAAATGATATAGCTTCAAATGCAGGCGAAGCAGACGAGTTAGTTCTAATCCATGCGAAACTCATGATTTAGCTTCAAATCAATGCGATGTGGAAGGTTCACCTTCAAATCTATGCGCAACAAATGATTTAGCTTCAAACACTTGGGATATAAGTGATATAGTTTGAAATGCAGACGATCAAACGAGTTAGCTTCAAAATCCATGCGATAAACTTGATTTAGCTTCAAATCAATGCGAAGTAGTAGGCTTAGCTTCAAATCCATGCGAAACAAATGATTTAGATTCAAATACTTGCGGTATAAATGATACAGCTTCAAATGCAGACGAAACAAACGAGTTAGCTTCATATCTATGCGAAACACATGATTTAGCTTCAAATCAATGCGATGTAGAAGGTTTACATTCAAATCCATGCTAAACAAATGATTTAGCTTCAAATACTTGCGATATAAATGATATAGCTTCAAATGCAGGCGAAACAAACGTGTTAGCTTCTAATCCATGCGAAACTCATGATTTAGCTTCAAATCAATGCGATGTAGAAGGTTTACCTTCAAATCCATGCTTAAAAAATGATTTAGCTTCAAACACTTGGGATATAAGTGATATGGCTTCAAATGCAGACGATCAAACGAGTTAGCTTCAAAATCCATGCGATAAACTTGATTTAGCTTCAAATCGATGCGAAGTAGAAGGATTAGCTTCAAATCCGTGGAACACAAATGATTTAGCTTCAAATACTTGCGATATAAATGATATAGCTTCAAATGCAGGCGAAACAACCGTGTTAGCTTCTAATCCATGCGAAACTCATGATTTAGCTTCAAATCAATGCGGTGTAGAAGGTTTACCTTCAAATCCATGCTTAACAAATGATTTAGCTTCAAATACTTGCGATATAAATGATATAGCTTCAAATGCAGGCGAAACAAACGTGTTAGCTTCTAATCCATGCGAAACTCATGATTTAGCTTCAAATCAATGCTATGTAGAAGCTTTAGCTTGAAATCCATGCGAAACAAATGATTTAGCATCAGATACTTGCGATTTAAGTGATATAGCTTCAAATGCAGGCGAAACAAACGAGTTAGCATCTAATCCATGCGAAACTCATGATTTAGCTTCAAATCAATGCGATGTAGAAGGTTTACCTTCAAATCCATGCTTAACAAATAATTTAGCTTCAAACACTTGGGATATAAGTGATATAGCTTGAAATGCAGACGATCAAACGAGTTAGCTTCAAGTCCACGCGAAACAAGTGATTTAGCTTCAGACACTTGCGATATAAGTGATATAGCTTCAAATGCAGACGATCAACCGAGTTAGCTTCAAAATCCATGCGATAAACTTGATTTAGCTTCAAATCAATGCGATGTAGAAGGTTTACCTTCAAATCCATGCACAACAAATGATTTAGCTTCAGACACTTGGGATATAAGTGATATAGCTTCAAATGCAGACGATCAAACGAGTTAGCTTCAAGTCCACGCGAAACAAGTGATTTAGCTTCAGACACTTGCGATATAAGTGATATAGCTTCAAATGCAGAAGAAACAAACGAGTTAGCTTCTAATCCATGCGAAACTCATGATTTAGCTTCAGATAAATGCGATGTAGAAGGTTTACCTTCAAATCCATGCTTAACAAATAATTTAGCTTCAGACACTTGGGATATATGTGATATAGCTTCAAATGCAGACGATCAAACGAGTTAGCTTCAAGTCCACGCGAAACAAGTGACTTAGCTTCAGACATTTGCGATATAAGTGATATAGTTTCAAATGCAGAAGAAACAAACGAGTTATCTTCAAATCCATGCCATGCACTTGATTTAGCTGAAAATCAATGCGATGTAGAAGGTTTACCTTCAAATCCATGCTTAACAAATGATTTAGCTTCAAATACTTGCGATATAAATGATATAGCTTCAAATGCAGAAGAAACAAACGAGTTATCTTCAAATCCATGCCATGCACTTGATTTAGCTGAAAATCAATGCGATGTAGAAGGTTTAGCTTGAAATCCATGCGAAACAAATGATTTAGCATCAGATACTTGCGATTTAAGTGATATAGCTTCAAATGCAGAAGAAACAAACGAGTTATCTTCTAATCCATGCGAAACTCATGATTTAGCTTCAAATCCATGCGATGTAGAAGGTTTACCTTCAAATCCATGCACAACAAATGATTTAGCTTCAGACACTTGGGATATAAGTGATATAGCTTCAAATGCAGACGATCAAACGAGTTAGCTTCAAAATCCATGCGATAAACTTGATTTAGCTTCAAATCAATGCGATGTAGAAGGTTTACCTTCAAATCCATGCTTAACAAATGATTTAGCTTCAAATACTTGCGATATAAATGATATAGCTTCAAATGCAGAAGAAACAAACGAGTTATCTTCAAATCCATGCCATGCACTTGATTTAGCTGAAAATCAATGCGATGTAGATGGTTTAGCTTGAAATCCATGCGAAACAAATGATTTAGCATCAGATACTTGCGATTTAAGTGATATAGCTTCAAATGCAGAAGAAACAAACGAGTTATCTTCTAATCCATGCGAAACTCATGATTTAGCTTCAAATCAATGCGATGTAGAAGGTTTACCTTCAAATCCATGCACAACAAATGATTTAGCTTCAGACACTTGGGATATAAGTGATATAGCTTCAAATGCAGACGATCAAACGAGTTAGCTTCAAGTCCATGCGAAACAAGTGATTTAGCTTCAGACACTTGCGATATAAGTGATATAGCTTCAAATGCAGAAGAAACAAACGTGTTATCTTCTAATCCATGCGAAACTCATGATTTAGCTTCAAATCAATGAGATGTAGAAAGTTTACCTTCAAATCCATGCTTAACAAATATTTTAGCATCAAACACTTGGGATATAAGTGATATAGCTTCAATGCAGACGATCAAACGAGTTAGCTTCATAATCCACGCGATAAATTTGATTTAGCTTCAAATCAATGCGAAGTAGAAGGCTTAGCTTCAAATCCATACGAAACAAATGATTTAGGTTCAGATACTTGCGGTATAAATGATACAGCTTCAAATGCAGACGAAACAAACCAGTTAGCTTCATATCTATGCGAAACACATGATTTAGCTTCAAATCAATGCGATGTAGAAGGTTTACCTTCAAATCCATGCTTAATAAATGATTTAGCTTCAAATACTGGGGATATAAGTGATATAGCTTCAAATGCAGACGATCAAACGAATTAGCCTCAAAATCCATGCGATAAACTTGATTTAGCTTCAAATCAATGCGAAGTAGAAGGATGAGCTTCAAATCCATGCAACACAAATGATTTAGCTTCAAATAATTGCGATATAAATGATATAGCTTCAAATGTAGGCGAAACAAAGGAGTTAGCTTCTAATCCATGCGAAACTCATGATTTAGCTTCAAATCAATGCGATGTAGAAGGTTTACCTTCAAATCCATGCTTAACAAATAATTTAGCTTCAAACACTTGGGATATAAGTGATATAGCTTGAAATGCAGACGATCAAACGAGTTAGCTTCAAGTCCACGCGAAACAAGTGATTTAGCTTCAGACACTTGCGATATAAGTGATATAGCTTCAAATGCAGACGATCAACCGAGTTAGCTTCAAAATCCATGCGATAAACTTGATTTAGCTTCAAATCAATGCGATGTAGAAGGTTTACCTTCAAATCCATGCTTAATAAATGATTGAGCTTCAAATACTTGCGATATAAATGATATAGCTTCAAATGCAGGCGAAACAAACGTGTTAGCTTCTAATCCATGCGAAACTCACGATTTAGCTTCAAATAAATGCGATGTAGAAGGTTTACCTTCAAATCCATGCTTAACAAATAATTTAGCTTCAAACACTTGGGATATAAGTGATATAGTTTCAAATGCAGACGATCAAACGAGTTAGCTTCAAAATCCATGTGATAAACTTGATTTAGATTCAAATCAATGCGAAGTAGAAGGATTAGCTTCAAATCCATGCAACACAAGTGATTTAGCTTCAGACACTTGGGATATAAGTGATATAGCTTCAAATGCAGACGATCAAATGAGTTAGCTTCAAGTCCACGCGAAACAAGTGATTTAGCTTCAGACACTTGCGATATAAGTGATATAGCTTCAAATGCAGAAGAACCAAACGAGTTATCTTCAAATCCATGCCAAGCACTTGATTTAGCTGATAATCAATGCGATGTAGAAGGTTTAGCTTCAAATCCATGCGAAACAAATGATTTAGGTTCAGATACTTGCGGTATAAATGATGCAGATTCAAATGCAGACGAAACAAACGAGTTAGCTTCACATCTATGCGAAACACATGATTTAGCTTCAAATCAATGCGATGTAGAAGGTTTACCTTCAAATCCATGCTTAAAAAATGATTTAGCTTCAAACACTTGGGATATAAGTGATATGGCTTCAAATGCAGACGATCAAACGAGTTAGCTTCAAAATCCATGCGATAAACTTGATTTAACTTCAAATCAATGCGATGTAGAAGGTTTAACTACAAATCCATGCTTAACAAATGATTTAGCTTCAAATACTTGCGATATAAATGATATAGCTTCAAATGCAGGCGAAACAAACGTGTTAGCTTATAATCCATGCGAAACTCATGATTTAGCTTCAAATCAATGCGATGTAGAAGGTTTACCTTCAAATCCATGCTTAACAAATGATTTAGCTTCAAACACTCGGGATATACGTGATATAGCTTCAGATGCAGACGATCAAACGAGTTAGCTTCAAAATCCATGCGATAAACTTGATTTAGCTTCAAATCAAAGCGAAGTAGAAGGATTAGCTTAAAATCCATGCAACACAAATGATTTAGCTTCAAATACTTGCGATATAAATGATATAGCTTCAAATGCAAAAGAAACAAACGAGTTATCTTCTAATCCATGCGAAACTCATGATTTAGCTTCAAATCAATGCGATGTAGAAAGTTTACCTTCAAATCCATGCTTAACAAATAATTTAGCATCAAACACTTGGGATATAAGTGATATAGCTTCAATGCAGAGGATCAAACGAGTTAGCTTCATAATCCACGCGATAAATTTGATGTAGCTTCAAATCAATGCGAAGTAGAAGGATGAGCTTCAAATCCATGCAACACAAATGATTTAGCTTCAAATACTAGCGATATAAATGATATAGCTTCAAATGCAGGCAAAAAAAACGTGTTAGCTTCTGATCCATGCGAAACTCATGATTTAGCTTCAAATCAATACGATGTAGAAGGTTTACCTTCAAATCCATGCTTAACAAATGATTTAGCTTCAAACACTTGGGATATACGTGATATAGCTTCAAATGCAGACGATCAAACGAGTTAGCTTCAAAATCCATGCGATAAACTTGATTTAGCTTCAAATCAATGCGAAGTAGAAGGATTAGCTTCAAATCCATGCAACACAAATGATTTAGGTTCAGACACTTGGGATATATGTGATATAGCTTCAAATGCAGACGATCAAACGTGTTAGCTTCAAGTCCACGCGAAACAAGTGATTTTGCTTCAGACATTTGCAATATAAGTGATATAGTTTCAAATGCAGAAGTAGCAAACGAGTTATCTTCAAATCCATGCCATGCACTTGATTTAGCTGAAAATCAATGCGATGTAGAAGGTTCACCTTCAAATCCATGCTTAACAAATGATTTAGCTTCAAATACTTGCGATATAAATGATATAGCTTCAAATGCAGAAGAAACAAACGAGTTATCTTCAAATCCATGCCATGCTCTTGATTTAGCTGAAAATCAATGCGATGTAGAAGGTTTAGCTTGAAATCCATGCGAAACAAATGATTTAGCATCAGATACTTGCGATTTAAGTGATATAGCTTCAAATGCAGGCGAAACAAACGAGTTAGCATCTAATCCATGCGAAACTCATGATTTAGCTTCAAATCAATGCGATGTAGAAGGTTTACCTTCAAATCCATGCTTAACAAATAATTTAGCTTCAAACACTTGGGATATAAGTGATATAGCTTGAAATGCAGACGATCAAACGAGTTGGCTTCAAGTCCACGCGAAACAAGTGATTTAGCTTCAGACACTTGCGATATAAGTGATATAGCTTCAAATGCATAGATCAAACGTGTTAGCTTCAAAATCCATGCGATAAACTTGATTTAGCTTCAAATCAATGCGAAGTAGAAGGCTTAGCTTCAAATCCATGCGAAACAAATGATTTAGCTTCAAATACTTGCGATATAAATGATACAGCTTCAAATGCAGACGAAACAAACGAGTTAGCTTCATATCTATGCGAAAAACATGATTTAGCTTCAAATCAATGCGATGTAGAAGGTTTACCTTCAAATCCATGCTTAATAAATGATTTAGCTTCAAATACTTGGGATATATGTGATATAGATTCAAATGCAGACGATCAAACGAATTAGCCTCAAAATCCATGCGATAAACTTGATTTAGCTTCAAATCAATGCGAAGTAGAAGGATGAGCTTCAAATCCATGCAACGCAAATGATTTAGATTCAAATACTTGCGATATAAATGATATAGCTTCAAATGTAGGCGAAACAAACGAGTTAGCTTCTAATCCATGCGAAACTCACGATTTAGCTTCAAATAAATGCGATGTAGAAGGTTTACCTTCAAATCCATGCTTAACAAATAATTTAGCTTCAAACACTTGGGATATAAGTGATATAGTTTCAAATGCAGACGATCAAACGAGTTAGCTTCAAAATCCATGCGATAAACTTGATTTAGCTTCAAATCAATGCGAAGTAGAAGGATTAGCTTAAAATCCATGCAACACAAATGATTTAGCTTCAAATACTTGCGATATAAATGATATAGCTTCAAATGCAAAAGAAACAAACGAGTTATCTTCTAATCCATGCGAAACTCATGATTTAGCTTCAAATCAATGCGATGTAGAAAGTTTACCTTCAAATCCATGCTTAACAAATAATTTAGCATCAAACACTTGGGATATAAGTGATATAGCTTCAATGCAGAGGATCAAACGAGTTAGCTTCATAATCCACGCGATAAATTTGATGTAGCTTCAAATCAATGCGAAGTAGAAGGATGAGCTTCAAATCCATGCAACACAAATGATTTAGCTTCAAATACTAGCGATATAAATGATATAGCTTCAAATGCAGGCAAAAAAACGTGTTAGCTTCTGATCCATGCGAAACTCATGATTTAGCTTCAAATCAATACGATGTAGAAGGTTTACCTTCAAATCCATGCTTAACAAATGATTTAGCTTCAAACACTTGGGATATACGTGATATAGCTTCAAATGCAGACGATCAAACGAGTTAGCTTCAAAATCCATGCGATAAACTTGATTTAGCTTCAAATCAATGCGAAGTAGAAGGATTAGCTTCAAATCCATGCAACACAAATGATTTAGGTTCAGACACTTGGGATATATGTGATATAGCTTCAAATGCAGACGATCAAACGTGTTAGCTTCAAGTCCACGCGAAACAAGTGATTTTGCTTCAGACATTTGCAATATAAGTGATATAGTTTCAAATGCAGAAGTAGCAAACGAGTTATCTTCAAATCCATGCCATGCACTTGATTTAGCTGAAAATCAATGCGATGTAGAAGGTTCACCTTCAAATCCATGCTTAACAAATGATTTAGCTTCAAATACTTGCGATATAAATGATATAGCTTCAAATGCAGAAGAAACAAACGAGTTATCTTCAAATCCATGCCATGCTCTTGATTTAGCTGAAAATCAATGCGATGTAGAAGGTTTAGCTTGAAATCCATGCGAAACAAATGATTTAGCATCAGATACTTGCGATTTAAGTGATATAGCTTCAAATGCAGGCGAAACAAACGAGTTAGCATCTAATCCATGCGAAACTCATGATTTAGCTTCAAATCAATGCGATGTAGAAGGTTTACCTTCAAATCCATGCTTAACAAATAATTTAGCTTCAAACACTTGGGATATAAGTGATATAGCTTGAAATGCAGACGATCAAACGAGTTGGCTTCAAGTCCACGCGAAACAAGTGATTTAGCTTCAGACACTTGCGATATAAGTGATATAGCTTCAAATGCATAGATCAAACGTGTTAGCTTCAAAATCCATGCGATAAACTTGATTTAGCTTCAAATCAATGCGAAGTAGAAGGCTTAGCTTCAAATCCATGCGAAACAAATGATTTAGCTTCAAATACTTGCGATATAAATGATACAGCTTCAAATGCAGACGAAACAAACGAGTTAGCTTCATATCTATGCGAAAAACATGATTTAGCTTCAAATCAATGCGATGTAGAAGGTTTACCTTCAAATCCATGCTTAATAAATGATTTAGCTTCAAATACTTGGGATATATGTGATATAGATTCAAATGCAGACGATCAAACGAATTAGCCTCAAAATCCATGCGATAAACTTGATTTAGCTTCAAATCAATGCGAAGTAGAAGGATGAGCTTCAAATCCATGCAACGCAAATGATTTAGATTCAAATACTTGCGATATAAATGATATAGCTTCAAATGTAGGCGAAACAAACGAGTTAGCTTCTAATCCATGCGAAACTCACGATTTAGCTTCAAATAAATGCGATGTAGAAGGTTTACCTTCAAATCCATGCTTAACAAATAATTTAGCTTCAAACACTTGGGATATAAGTGATATAGTTTCAAATGCAGACGATCAAACGAGTTAGCTTCAAAATCCATGTGATAAACTTGATTTAGATTCAAATCAATGCGAAGTAGAAGGATTAGCTTCAAATCCATGCAACACAAGTGATTTAGCTTCAGACACTTGGGATATAAGTGATATAGCTTCAAATGCAGACGATCAAATGAGTTAGCTTCAAGTCCACGCGAAACAAGTGATTTAGCTTCAGACACTTGCGATATAAGTGATATAGCTTCAAATGCAGAAGAAACAAACGAGTTATCTTCAAATCCATGCCAAGCACTTGATTTTGCTGATAATCAATGCGATGTAGAAGGTTTAGCTTCAAATCCATGCGAAACAAATGACTTAGTTTCAGATACTTGCGGTATAAATGATACAGATTCAAATGCAGACGAAACAAACGAGTTAGCTTCATATCTATGCGAAACACATGATTTAGCTTCAAATCAATGCGATGTAGAAGGTTTACCTTCAAATCCATGCTTAACAAATGATTTAGCTGCAAATTCTTGCGATATAAATGATATAGCTTCAAATGCAGGCGAAACAAACGTGTTAGCTTCTAATCCATGCGAAACTCATGATTTAGCTTCAAATCAATGCGATGTAGAAGGTTTACCTTCAAATCCATGCTTAACAAATGATTTAGCTTCAAACACTTGGGATATACGTGATATAGCTTCAAATGCAGACGATCGAACGAGTTAGCTTCAAAATCCATGCGATAAACTTGATTTAGCTTCAAATCAATGCGAAGTAGAAGGATTAGCTTAAAATCCACGCAACACAAATGATTTAGCTTCAATTACTTGCGATATAAATGATATAGCTTCAAATGCAGACGATCAAACGAGTTAGCTTCAAGTCCATGCGAAACAAGTGATTTAGCTTCAGACACTTGCGATATAAGTGATATAGCTTCAAATGCAAAAGAAACAAACGAGTTATCTTCTAATCCATGCGAAACTCATGATTTAGCTTCAAATCAATGCGATGTAGAAGGTTTACCTTCAAATCCATGCTTAACAAATGATTTAGCTCCAAATACTTGGGATATAAATGATAAAGCTTCAAATGCAGAAGAAACAAACGGGTTATCTTCAAATCCATGCCATGCACTTGATTTAGCTGAAAATCAATGCGATGTAGAAGGTTTAGCTTCAAATCCATGCGAAACAAATGATTTAGCATCAGATACTTGCGATATAAGTGATATAGCTTCAAATGCAGGCGAAACAAACGAGTTAGCTTCTAATCCATGCGAAACTCATGATTTAGCTTCAAATCAATGTGATGTAGAAGGTTTACCTTCAAATTCATGCTTAACAAATAATTTAGCTTCAAACACTTGGGATATAAGTGATATAGCTTCAAATGCATAGATCAAACGTGTTAGCTTCAAAATCCATGCGATAAACTTGATTTAGCTTCAAATCAATGCGAAGTAGAAGGCTTAACTTCAAATCCATGCGAAACAAATGATTTAGGTTCAGATACTTGCGGTATAAATGATACAGCTTCAAATGCAGACGAAACAAACGAGTTAGCTGCATATCTATGCGAAACACATGATTTAGCTTCAAATCAATGCGATGTAGAAGGTTTTCCTTCAAATCCATGCTTAACAAATGATTTAGCTTCAAACACTTGGGATATACGTGATATAGCTTCAAATGCAGACGATCAAACGAGTTAGCTTCAAAATCCATGCGATAAACTTGATTTAGCTTCAAATCAATGCGAAGTAGAAGGATTAGCTTAAAATCCATGCAACACAAATGATTTAGCTTCAAATACTTGCGATATAAATGATATAGCTTCAAATGCAGGCGAAACAAACGTGTTAGCTTCTAATCCATGCGAAACTCATGATTTAGCTTCAAATAAATGCGATGTAGAAGGTTTACCTTCAAATCCATGCTTAACAAATAATTTAGCTTCAAACACTTGGGATATAAGTGATATAGCTTCAAATGCAGACGATCAAACGAATTAGCTTCAAAATCCATGCGATAAACTTGATTTAGCTTCAAATCAATGCGAAGTAGAAGGATTAGCTTCAAATCCATGCAACACAAATGATTTAGCTTCAGACACTTGGGATGTAAGTGATATAGCTTCAAATGCAGACGATCAAACGAGTTAGCTTCTAATCCATGCGAAACTCATGATTTAGCTTCAAATCAATGCGATGTAGAAGGTTTACCTTCAAATCCATGCTTAACAAATGATTTAGCTTCAAACACTTGGGATATACGTGATATAGCTTCAAATGCAGACGATCAAACGAGTTAGCTTCAAAATCCATGCGATAAACTTGATTTAGCTTCAAGTCAATGCGAAGTAGAAGGATTAGCTTAAAATCCATGCAACACAAATGATTTAGCTTCAAATACTTGCGATATAAATGATATAACTTCAAATGCAGGCGAAACAAACGTGTTAGCTTCTTATCCATGCGAAACTCATGATTTAGCTTCAAATCAATGCGATGTAGAAGGTTTACCTTCAAATCCATGCTTAACAAATAATTTAGCTTCAAACACTTGGGATATAAGTGATATAGCTTCAAATGCAGAAGACACAAACGAGTTATCTTCAAATCCATGCCATGCACTTGATTCAGCTGAAAATCAATGCGATGTAGAAGGTTTAGCTTCAAATCCATGCGAAACAAATGATTTAGTTTCAGATACTTGCGGTATAAATGATACAGATGCAAATGCAGACGAAACAAACGAGTTAGCTTCATATCTATGCGAAACACATGATTTAGCTTCAAATCAATGCGATGTAGAAGGTTTACCCTCAAATCCATGCTTAAAAAATGATTTAGCTTCAAACACTTGGGATATAAGTGATATGGCTTCAAATGCAGACGATCAAACGAGTTAGCTTCAAAATCCATGCGATAAAATTGATTTAGCTTCAAATCAATGCGATGTAGAATGTTTACCTTCAAATCCATGCTTAACAAATGATTTAGCTTCAAATACTTGCGATATAAATGATATAGCTTCAAATGCAGGCGAAACAAACGTGTTAGCTTGTAATCCATGCGAAACTCATGATTTAGCTTCAAATCAATGCGATGTAGAAGGTTTACCTTCAAATCCATGCTTAACAAATGATTTAGCTTCAAACACTTGGGATATACGTGATATAGCTTCAAATGAAGCCGATCAAACGAGTTAGCTTCAAAATCCATGCGATAAACTTGATTTAGCTTGAAATCAATGCGAAGTAGAAGGATGAGCTTCAAATCCATGCAACACAAATGATTTAGATTCAAATACTTGCGATATAAATGATATAGCTTCAAATGTAGGCGAAACAAACGTGTTAGCTTGTAATCCATGCGAAACTCATGATTTAGCTTCAAATCAATGCGATGTAGAAGGTTTACCTTCAAATCCATGCTTAACAAATGATTTAGCTTCAAACACTTGGGATATACGTGATATAGCTTCAAATGCAGGCGAAACAAACGAGTTAGCTTGTAATCCATGCGAAACTCATGACTTAGCTTCAAATCAATGCGATGTTGAAGGTTTACCTTCAAATCCATGCTTAACAAATGATTTAGCTTCAAACACTTGGGATATACGTGATATAGCTTCAAATGCAGACGATCAAACGAGTTAGCTTCAAAATCCATGCGATAAACTTGATTTAGCTTCAAATCAATGCGAAGTAGAAGGATTAGCTTCAAATCCATGCAACACAAATGATTTAGCTTCAAATACTTGCGATATAAATGATATAGCTTTAAATGCAGGCCTAACAAACGAGTTATCTTCTAATCCATGCGAAACTCATGATTTAGCTTCAAATCAATGCGATGTAGAAGGTTTACCTTCAAATCCATGCTTAACAAATAATTTAGCTTCAAACATTTGGGATATAAGTGATATAGCTTCAAATGCAGACGATCAAACGAGTTAGCCTCAAAATCCATGCGATAAACTTGATTTAGCTTGAAATCAATGCGAAGTAGAAGGATGAGCTTCAAATCCATGCAACACGAATGATTTAGCTTCAAATACTTGCGATATAAATGATATAGCTTCAAATGTAGGCGAAACAAACGTGTTAGCTTGTAATCCATGCGAAACTCATGATTTAGCTTCAAATCAATGCGATGTAGAAGGTTTACCTTCAAATCCATGCTTAACAAATGATTTAGCTTCAAACACTTGGGATATACGTGATATAGCTTCACATGCAGACGATCAAACGAGTTAGCTTCAAAATCCATGCGATAAACTTGATTTAGCTTCAAATCAATGCGAAGTAGAAGGATTAGTTTCAAATCCGTGGAACGCAAATGATTTAGCTTCAAATACTTGCGATATAAATGATATAGCTTCAAATGCAGGCGAAACAAACGAGTTAGCTTCTAATCCATGCGAAACTCATGATTTAGCTTCAAATCAATGCGATGTAGAAGGTTTACCTTCAAATCCATGCTTAACAAATGATTTAGCTTCAAACACTTGGGATATAAGTGACATAGCTTCAAATGCAGACGATCAAACGAGTTAGCTTCATAATCCACGCGATAAATTTGATTTAGCTTCAAATCAATGCGAAGTAGAAGGATGAGCTTCAAATCCATGCAACACAAATGATTTAGCTTCAAATTCTAGCGATATAAATGATATAGATTCAAATGCAGGCAAAACAAACGTGTTAGCTTCTAATCCATGCGAAACTCATGATTTAGCTTCAAATCAATGCGATGTAGAAGGTTTACCTTCAAATCCATGCTTAACAAATGATTTAGCTTCAAACACTTGGGATATACGTGATATAGCTTCAAATGCAGACGATCGAACGAGTTAGCTTCAAAATCCATGCGATAAACTTGATTTAGCTTCAAATCAATGCGAAGTAGAAGGATTAGCTTAAAATCCACGCAACACAAATGGTTTAGCTTCAATTACTTGCGATATAAATGATATAGCTTCAAATGCAGACGATCAAACGAGTTAGCTTCAAGTCCATGCGAAACAAGTGATTTAGCTTCAGACACTTGCGATATAAGTGATATAGCTTCAAATGCAAAAGAAACAAACGAGTTATCTTCTAATCCATGCGAAACTCATGATTTAGCTTCAAATCAATGCGATGTAGAAGGTTTACCTTCAAATCCATGCTTAACAAATGATTTAGCTTCAAACACTTGGGATATACGTGATATAGCTTCAAATGCAGACGATCGAACGAGTTAGCTTCAAAATCCATGCGATAAACTTGATTTAGCTTCAAATCAATGCGAAGTAGAAGGATTAGCTTAAAATCCACGCAACACAAATGATTTAGCTTCAATTACTTGCGATATAAATGATATAGCTTCAAATGCAGACGATCAAACGAGTTAGCTTCAAGTCCATGCGAAACAAGTGATTTAGCTTCAGACACTTGCGATATAAGTGATATAGCTTCAAATGCAAAAGAAACAAACGAGTTATCTTCTAATCCATGCGAAACTCATGATTTAGCTTCAAATCAATGCGATGTAGAAGGTTTACCTTCAAATCCATGCTTAACAAATGATTTAGCTCCAAATACTTGGGATATAAATGATAAAGCTTCAAATGCAGAAGAAACAAACGGGTTATCTTCAAATCCATGCCATGCACTTGATTTAGCTGAAAATCAATGCGATGTAGAAGGTTTAGCTTCAAATCCATGCGAAACAAATGATTTAGCATCAGATACTTGCGATATAAGTGATATAGGTTCAAATGCAGGCGAAACAAACGAGTTAGCTTCTAATCCATGCGAAACTCATGATTTAGCTTCAAATCAATGTGATGTAGAAGGTTTACCTTCAAATTCATGCTTAACAAATAATTTAGCTTCAAACACTTGGGATATAAGTGATATAGCTTCAAATGCATAGATCAAACGTGTTAGCTTCAAAATCCATGCGATAAACTTGATTTAGCTTCAAATCAATGCGAAGTAGAAGGCTTAACTTCAAATCCATGCGAAACAAATGATTTAGGTTCAGATACTTGCGGTATAAATGATACAGCTTCAAATGCAGACGAAACAAACGAGTTAGCTGCATATCTATGCGAAACACATGATTTAGCTTCAAATCAATGCGATGTAGAAGGTTTTCCTTCAAATCCATGCTTAACAAATGATTTAGCTTCAAACACTTGGGATATACGTGATATAGCTTCAAATGCAGACGATCAAACGAGTTAGCTTCAAAATCCATGCGATAAACTTGATTTAGCTTCAAATCAATGCGAAGTAGAAGGATTAGCTTAAAATCCATGCAACACAAATGATTTAGCTTCAAATACTTGCGATATAAATGATATAGCTTCAAATGCAGGCGAAACAAACGTGTTAGCTTCTAATCCATGCGAAACTCATGATTTAGCTTCAAATAAATGCGATGTAGAAGGTTTACCTTCAAATCCATGCTTAACAAATAATTTAGCTTCAAACACTTGGGATATAAGTGATATAGCTTCAAATGCAGACGATCAAACGAATTAGCTTCAAAATCCATGCGATAAACTTGATTTAGCTTCAAATCAATGCGAAGTAGAAGGATTAGCTTCAAATCCATGCAACACAAATGATTTAGCTTCAGACACTTGGGATGTAAGTGATATAGCTTCAAATGCAGACGATCAAACGAGTTAGCTTCTAATCCATGCGAAACTCATGATTTAGCTTCAAATCAATGCGATGTAGAAGGTTTACCTTCAAATCCATGCTTAACAAATGATTTAGCTTCAAACACTTGGGATATACGTGATATAGCTTCAAATGCAGACGATCAAACGAGTTAGCTTCAAAATCCATGCGATAAACTTGATTTAGCTTCAAGTCAATGCGAAGTAGAAGGATTAGCTTAAAATCCATGCAACACAAATGATTTAGCTTCAAATACTTGCGATATAAATGATATAACTTCAAATGCAGGCGAAACAAACGTGTTAGCTTCTTATCCATGCGAAACTCATGATTTAGCTTCAAATCAATGCGATGTAGAAGGTTTACCTTCAAATCCATGCTTAACAAATAATTTAGCTTCAAACACTTGGGATATAAGTGATATAGCTTCAAATGCAGAAGACACAAACGAGTTATCTTCAAATCCATGCCATGCACTTGATTCAGCTGAAAATCAATGCGATGTAGAAGGTTTAGCTTCAAATCCATGCGAAACAAATGATTTAGTTTCAGATACTTGCGGTATAAATGATACAGATGCAAATGCAGACGAAACAAACGAGTTAGCTTCATATCTATGCGAAACACATGATTTAGCTTCAAATCAATGCGATGTAGAAGGTTTACCCTCAAATCCATGCTTAAAAAATGATTTAGCTTCAAACACTTGGGATATAAGTGATATGGCTTCAAATGCAGACGATCAAACGAGTTAGCTTCAAAATCCATGCGATAAAATTGATTTAGCTTCAAATCAATGCGATGTAGAATGTTTACCTTCAAATCCATGCTTAACAAATGATTTAGCTTCAAATACTTGCGATATAAATGATATAGCTTCAAATGCAGGCGAAACAAACGTGTTAGCTTGTAATCCATGCGAAACTCATGATTTAGCTTCAAATCAATGCGATGTAGAAGGTTTACCTTCAAATCCATGCTTAACAAATGATTTAGCTTCAAACACTTGGGATATACGTGATATAGCTTCAAATGAAGCCGATCAAACGAGTTAGCTTCAAAATCCATGCGATAAACTTGATTTAGCTTGAAATCAATGCGAAGTAGAAGGATGAGCTTCAAATCCATGCAACACAAATGATTTAGATTCAAATACTTGCGATATAAATGATATAGCTTCAAATGTAGGCGAAACAAACGTGTTAGCTTGTAATCCATGCGAAACTCATGATTTAGCTTCAAATCAATGCGATGTAGAAGGTTTACCTTCAAATCCATGCTTAACAAATGATTTAGCTTCAAACACTTGGGATATACGTGATATAGCTTCAAATGCAGGCGAAACAAACGAGTTAGCTTGTAATCCATGCGAAACTCATGACTTAGCTTCAAATCAATGCGATGTTGAAGGTTTACCTTCAAATCCATGCTTAACAAATGATTTAGCTTCAAACACTTGGGATATACGTGATATAGCTTCAAATGCAGACGATCAAACGAGTTAGCTTCAAAATCCATGCGATAAACTTGATTTAGCTTCAAATCAATGCGAAGTAGAAGGATTAGCTTCAAATCCATGCAACACAAATGATTTAGCTTCAAATACTTGCGATATAAATGATATAGCTTTAAATGCAGGCCTAACAAACGAGTTATCTTCTAATCCATGCGAAACTCATGATTTAGCTTCAAATCAATGCGATGTAGAAGGTTTACCTTCAAATCCATGCTTAACAAATAATTTAGCTTCAAACATTTGGGATATAAGTGATATAGCTTCAAATGCAGACGATCAAACGAGTTAGCCTCAAAATCCATGCGATAAACTTGATTTAGCTTGAAATCAATGCGAAGTAGAAGGATGAGCTTCAAATCCATGCAACACAAATGATTTAGCTTCAAATACTTGCGATATAAATGATATAGCTTCAAATGTAGGCGAAACAAACGTGTTAGCTTGTAATCCATGCGAAACTCATGATTTAGCTTCAAATCAATGCGATGTAGAAGGTTTACCTTCAAATCCATGCTTAACAAATGATTTAGCTGCAAATTCTTGCGATATAAATGATATAGCTTCAAATGCAGGCGAAACAAACGTGTTAGCTTCTAATCCATGCGAAACTCATGATTTAGCTTCAAATCAATGCGATGTAGAAGGTTTACCTTCAAATCCATGCTTAACAAATGATTTAGCTTCAAACACTTGGGATATACGTGATATAGCTTCAAATGCAGACGATCGGACGAGTTAGCTTCAAAATCCATGCGATAAACTTGATTTAGCTTCAAATCAATGCGAAGTAGAAGGATTAGCTTAAAATCCACGCAACACAAATGATTTAGCTTCAATTACTTGCGATATAAATGATATAGCTTCAAATGCAGACGATCAAACGAGTTAGCTTCAAGTCCATGCGAAACAAGTGATTTAGCTTCAGACACTTGCGATATAAGTGATATAGCTTCAAATGCAAAAGAAACAAACGAGTTATCTTCTAATCCATGCGAAACTCATGATTTAGCTTCAAATCAATGCGATGTAGAAGGTTTACCTTCAAATCCATGCTTAACAAATGATTTAGCTCCAAATACTTGGGATATAAATGATAAAGCTTCAAATGCAGAAGAAACAAACGGGTTATCTTCAAATCCATGCCATGCACTTGATTTAGCTGAAAATCAATGCGATGTAGAAGGTTTAGCTTCAAATCCATGCGAAACAAATGATTTAGCATCAGATACTTGCGATATAAGTGATATAGCTTCAAATGCAGGCGAAACAAACGAGTTAGCTTCTAATCCATGCGAAACTCATGATTTAGCTTCAAATCAATGTGATGTAGAAGGTTTACCTTCAAATTCATGCTTAACAAATAATTTAGCTTCAAACACTTGGGATATAAGTGATATAGCTTCAAATGCATAGATCAAACGTGTTAGCTTCAAAATCCATGCGATAAACTTGATTTAGCTTCAAATCAATGCGAAGTAGAAGGCTTAACTTCAAATCCATGCGAAACAAATGATTTAGGTTCAGATACTTGCGGTATAAATGATACAGCTTCAAATGCAGACGAAACAAACGAGTTAGCTGCATATCTATGCGAAACAGATGATTTAGCTTCAAATCAATGCGATGTAGAAGGTTTTCCTTCAAATCCATGCTTAACAAATGATTTAGCTTCAAACACTTGGGATATACGTGATATAGCTTCAAATGCAGACGATCAAACGAGTTAGCTTCAAAATCCATGCGATAAACTTGATTTAGCTTCAAATCAATGCGAAGTAGAAGGATTAGCTTAAAATCCATGCAACACAAATGATTTAGCTTCAAATACTTGCGATATAAATGATATAGCTTCAAATGCAGGCGAAACAAACGTGTTAGCTTCTAATCCATGCGAAACTCATGATTTAGCTTCAAATAAATGCGATGTAGAAGGTTTACCTTCAAATCCATGCTTAACAAATAATTTAGCTTCAAACACTTGGGATATAAGTGATATAGCTTCAAATGCAGACGATCAAACGAATTAGCTTCAAAATCCATGCGATAAACTTGATTTAGCTTCAAATCAATGCGAAGTAGAAGGATTAGCTTCAAATCCATGCAACACAAATGATTTAGCTTCAGACACTTGGGATGTAAGTGATATAGCTTCAAATGCAGACGATCAAACGAGTTAGCTTCTAATCCATGCGAAACTCATGATTTAGCTTCAAATCAATGCGATGTAGAAGGTTTACCTTCAAATCCATGCTTAACAAATGATTTAGCTTCAAACACTTGGGATATACGTGATATAGCTTCAAATGCAGACGATCAAACGAGTTAGCTTCAAAATCCATGCGATAAACTTGATTTAGCTTCAAGTCAATGCGAAGTAGAAGGATTAGCTTAAAATCCATGCAACACAAATGATTTAGCTTCAAATACTTGCGATATAAATGATATAACTTCAAATGCAGGCGAAACAAACG
Organism: Megalopta genalis; assembly: GCF_051020955.1. Classification (NCBI taxonomy): domain Eukaryota; kingdom Metazoa; phylum Arthropoda; class Insecta; order Hymenoptera; family Halictidae; genus Megalopta; species Megalopta genalis. The sequence continues at coordinate 26,817 of NW_027477322.1, read as the reverse complement.
TGTTAGCTTCTTATCCATGCGAAACTCATGATTTAGCTTCAAATCAATGCGATGTAGAAGGTTTACCTTCAAATCCATGCTTAACAAATGATTTAGCTTCAAACACTTGGGATATACGTGATATAGCTTCAAATGCAGGCGAAACAAACGAGTTAGCTTGTAATCCATGCGAAACTCATGACTTAGCTTCAAATCAATGCGATGTTGAAGGTTTACCTTCAAATCCATGCTTAACAAATGATTTAGCTTCAAACACTTGGGATATACGTGATATAGCTTCAAATGCAGACGATCAAACGAGTTAGCTTCAAAATCCATGCGATAAACTTGATTTAGCTTCAAATCAATGCGAAGTAGAAGGATTAGCTTCAAATCCATGCAACACAAATGATTTAGCTTCAAATACTTGCGATATAAATGATATAGCTTTAAATGCAGGCCTAACAAACGAGTTATCTTCTAATCCATGCGAAACTCATGATTTAGCTTCAAATCAATGCGATGTAGAAGGTTTACCTTCAAATCCATGCTTAACAAATAATTTAGCTTCAAACATTTGGGATATAAGTGATATAGCTTCAAATGCAGACGATCAAACGAGTTAGCCTCAAAATCCATGCGATAAACTTGATTTAGCTTGAAATCAATGCGAAGTAGAAGGATGAGCTTCAAATCCATGCAACACAAATGATTTAGCTTCAAATACTTGCGATATAAATGATATAGCTTCAAATGTAGGCGAAACAAACGTGTTAGCTTGTAATCCATGCGAAACTCATGATTTAGCTTCAAATCAATGCGATGTAGAAGGTTTACCTTCAAATCCATGCTTAACAAATGATTTAGCTTCAAACACTTGGGATATACGTGATATAGCTTCACATGCAGACGATCAAACGAGTTAGCTTCAAAATCCATGCGATAAACTTGATTTAGCTTCAAATCAATGCGAAGTAGAAGGATTAGTTTCAAATCCGTGGAACGCAAATGATTTAGCTTCAAATACTTGCGATATAAATGATATAGCTTCAAATGCAGGCGAAACAAACGAGTTAGCTTCTAATCCATGCGAAACTCATGATTTAGCTTCAAATCAATGCGATGTAGAAGGTTTACCTTCAAATCCATGCTTAACAAATGATTTAGCTTCAAACACTTGGGATATAAGTGACATAGCTTCAAATGCAGACGATCAAACGAGTTAGCTTCATAATCCACGCGATAAATTTGATTTAGCTTCAAATCAATGCGAAGTAGAAGGATGAGCTTCAAATCCATGCAACACAAATGATTTAGCTTCAAATTCTAGCGATATAAATGATATAGATTCAAATGCAGGCAAAACAAACGTGTTAGCTTCTAATCCATGCGAAACTCATGATTTAGCTTCAAATCAATGCGATGTAGAAGGTTTACCTTCAAATCCATGCTTAACAAATGATTTAGCTCCAAATACTTGGGATATAAATGATAAAGCTTCAAATGCAGAAGAAACAAACGGGTTATCTTCAAATCCATGCCATGCACTTGATTTAGCTGAAAATCAATGCGATGTAGAAGGTTTAGCTTCAAATCCATGCGAAACAAATGATTTAGCATCAGATACTTGCGATATAAGTGATATAGCTTCAAATGCAGGCGAAACAAACGAGTTAGCTTCTAATCCATGCGAAACTCATGATTTAGCTTCAAATCAATGCGATGTAGAAGGTTCACCTTCAAATCCATGCTTAGCAAATAATTTAGCTTCAAACACTTGGGATATAAGTGATATAGCTTCAAATGCAGACGATCAAACGAGTTAGCTTCAAAATCCATGCGATAAACTTGATTTAGCTTCAAATCAATGCGAAGTAGAAGGATGAGCTTCAAATCCATGTAACACAAATGATTTGGCTTCAAATACTTGCGATATAAATGATATAGCTTCAAATGTAGGCGAAACAAACGAGTTAGCTTCTAATACATGCGAAACTCATGATTTAGCTTCAAATCAATGCGATGTAGAAGGTTCACCTTCAAATCCATGCTTAGCAAATAATTTAGCTTCAAACACTTGGGATATACGTGATATAGCTTCAAATGCAGACGATCAAACGAGTTAGCTTCAAAATCCATGCGATAAACTTGATTTAGCTTCAAGTCAATGCGAAGTAGAAGGATTAGCTTAAAATCCATGCAACACAAATGATTTAGCTTCAAATACTTGCGATATAAATGATATAACTTCAAATGCAGGCGAAACAAACGTGTTAGCTTCTTATCCATGCGAAACTCATGATTTAGCTTCAAATCAATGCGATGTAGAAGGTTTACCTTCAAATCCATGCTTAACAAATAATTTAGCTTCAAACACTTGGGATATAAGTGATATAGCTTCAAATGCAGAAGACACAAACGAGTTATCTTCAAATCCATGCCATGCACTTGATTCAGCTGAAAATCAATGCGATGTAGAAGGTTTAGCTTCAAATCCATGCGAAACAAATGATTTAGTTTCAGATACTTGCGGTATAAATGATACAGTTGCAAATGCAGACGAAACAAACGAGTTAGCTTCATATCTATGCGAAACACATGATTTAGCTTCAAATCAATGCGATGTAGAAGGTTTACCCTCAAATCCATGCTTAAAAAATGATTTAGCTTCAAACACTTGGGATATAAGTGATATGGCTTCAAATGCAGACGATCAAACGAGTTAGCTTCAAAATCCATGCGATAAACTTGATTTAGCTTCAAATCAATGCGAAGTAGAAGGATTAGCTTAAAATCCATGCAACACAAATGATTTAGTTTCAGATACTTGCGGTATAAATGATACAGATTCAAATGCAGACGATCAAACGAGTTAGCCTCAAAATCCATGCGATAAACTTGATTTAGCTTGAAATCAATGCGAAGTAGAAGGATGAGCTTCAAATCCATGCAACACAAATGATTTAGATTCAAATACTTGCGATATAAATGATATAGCTTCAAATGTAGGCGAAACAAACGTGTTAGCTTGTAATCCATGCGAAACTCATGATTTAGCTTCAAATCAATGCGATGTAGAAGGTTTACCTTCAAATCCATGCTTAACAAATGATTTAGCTTCAAACACTTGGGATATACGTGATATAGCTTCAAATGCAGGCGAAACAAACGAGTTAGCTTGTAATCCATGCGAAACTCATGACTTAGCTTCAAATCAATGCGATGTTGAAGGTTTACCTTCAAATCCATGCTTAACAAATGATTTAGCTTCAAACACTTGGGATATACGTGATATAGCTTCAAATGCAGACGATCAAACGAGTTAGCTTCAAAATCCATGCGATAAACTTGATTTAGCTTCAAATCAATGCGAAGTAGAAGGATTAGCTTCAAATCCATGCAACACAAATGATTTAGCTTCAAATACTTGCGATATAAATGATATAGCTTTAAATGCAGGCCTAACAAACGAGTTATCTTCTAATCCATGCGAAACTCATGATTTAGCTTCAAATCAATGCGATGTAGAAGGTTTACCTTCAAATCCATGCTTAACAAATAATTTAGCTTCAAACATTTGGGATATAAGTGATATAGCTTCAAATGCAGACGATCAAACGAGTTAGCCTCAAAATCCATGCGATAAACTTGATTTAGCTTGAAATCAATGCGAAGTAGAAGGATGAGCTTCAAATCCATGCAACACAAATGATTTAGCTTCAAATACTTGCGATATAAATGATATAGCTTCAAATGTAGGCGAAACAAACGTGTTAGCTTGTAATCCATGCGAAACTCATGATTTAGCTTCAAATCAATGCGATGTAGAAGGTTTACCTTCAAATCCATGCTTAACAAATGATTTAGCTTCAAACACTTGGGATATACGTGATATAGCTTCACATGCAGACGATCAAACGAGTTAGCTTCAAAATCCATGCGATAAACTTGATTTAGCTTCAAATCAATGCGAAGTAGAAGGATTAGTTTCAAATCCGTGGAACGCAAATGATTTAGCTTCAAATACTTGCGATATAAATGATATAGCTTCAAATGCAGGCGAAACAAACGAGTTAGCTTCTAATCCATGCGAAACTCATGATTTAGCTTCAAATCAATGCGATGTAGAAGGTTTACCTTCAAATCCATGCTTAACAAATGATTTAGCTTCAAACACTTGGGATATAAGTGACATAGCTTCAAATGCAGACGATCAAACGAGTTAGCTTCATAATCCACGCGATAAATTTGATTTAGCTTCAAATCAATGCGAAGTAGAAGGGTGAGCTTCAAATCCATGCAACACAAATGATTTAGCTTCAAATACTTGCGATATAAATGATATAGCTTCAAATGTAGGCGAAACAAACGAGTTAGCTTCTAATCCATGCGAAACTCATGATTTAGCTTCAAATAAATGCGATGTAGAAGGTTTACCTTCAAATCCATGCTTAACAAATAATTTAGCTTCAAACACTTGGGATATAAGTGATATGGCTTCAAATGCAGACGATCAAACGAGTTAGCTTCAAAATCCATGCGATAAACTTGATTTAGCTTCAAATCAATGCGATGTAGAAGGTTTACCTTCAAATCCATGCAACACAAATGATTTAGCTTCAAATACTTGCGATATAAATGATATAGCTTCAAATGTAGGCGAAACAAACGAGTTAGCTTCTAATCCATGCGAAACTCATGATTTAGCTTCAAATAAATGCGATGTAGATGGTTTACCTTCAAATCCATGCTTAACAAATAATTTAGCTTCAAATACTTGCGATATAAATGATATAGCTTCAAATGCAGGCGAAACAAACGTGTTAGCTTCTAATCCATGCGAAACTCATGATTTTGCTTCAAATCAATGCGATGTAGAAGGTTTACCTTCAAATCCATGCTTAACAAATGATTTAGCTTCAAACACTTGGGATATACGTGATATAGCTTCAAATGCAGGCGAAACAAACGTGTTAGCTTCCAAATCCATGCGACAAACTTGATTTAGCTTCAAATCAATGCGAAGTAGAAGGATTAGCTTAAAATCCATGCAACACAAATGATTTAGCTTCAAATACTTGCGATATAAATGATATAGCTTCAAATGCAGGCGAAACAAACGTGTTAGCTTCTAATCCATGCGAAACTCATGATTTAGCTTCAAATCAATGCGATGTAGAAGGTTTACCTTCAAATCCATGCTTAACAAATAATTTAGCTTCAAACACTTGGGATATAAGTGATATAGCTTCAAATGCAGACGATCAAACGAATTAGCTTCAAAATCCATGCGATAAACTTGATTTAGCTTCAAATCAATGCGAAGTAGAAGGATTAGCTTCAAATCCATGCTTAACAAATAATTTAGCTTCAAACAATTGGGATATAAGTGATATAGCTTCAAATGCAGAAGATCAAACGAGTTAGCCTCAAAATCCATGCGATAAACTTGATTTAGCTTCAAATAAATGCGAAGTAGAAGGGTGAGCTTCAAATCCATGCAACACAAATGATTTAGCTTCAAATACTTGCGATATAAATGATATAGCTTCAAATGTAGGCGAAACAAACGAGTTAGCTTCTAATCCATGCGAAACTCATGATTTAGCTTCAAATAAATGCGATGTAGAAGGTTTACCTTCAAATCCATGCTTAACAAATAATTTAGCTTCAAACACTTGGGATATAAGTGATATGGCTTCAAATGCAGACGATCAAACGAGTTAGCTTCATAATCCACGCGATAAATTTGATTTAGCTTCAAATCAATGCGAAGTAGAAGGATGAGCTTCAAATCCATGCAACACAAATGATTTAGCTTCAAATACTTGCGATATAAATGATATAGCTTCAAATGCAGGCGAAACAAACGTGTTAGCTTGTAATCCATGCGAAACTCATGATTTAGTTTCAAATCAATGCGATGTAGAAGGTTTACCTTCAAATCCATGCTTAACAAATGATTTAGCTTCAAACACTTGGGATATACGTGATATAGCTTCAAATGCAGACGATCAAACGAGTTAGCTTCAAAATCCATGCGATAAACTTGATTTAGCTTCAAATCAATGCGAAGTAGAAGGATTAGCTTAAAATCCATGCAACACAAATGATTTAGCTTCAAATACTTGCGATATAAATGATATAGCTTTAAATGCAGGCCTAACAAACGAGTTATCTTCTAATCCATGCGAAACTCATGATTTAGCTTCAAATCAATGCGATGTAGAAGGTTTACCTTCAAATCCATGCTTAACAAATGAGTTAGCTTCAAACACTTGGGATATACCTCATATAGCTTCAAATGCAGACGATCAAACGAGTTAGCTTCAAAATCCATGCGATAAACTTGATTTAGCTTCAAATCAATGCGAAGTAGAAGGATGAGCTTCAAATCCATGTAACACAAATGATTTAGCTTCAAATACTTGCGATATAAATGATATAGCTTGAAATGCAGGCGAAACAAACGTGTTAGCTTGTAATCCATGCGAAACTCATGATTTAGCTTCAAATCAATGCGATGTAGAAGGTTTACCTTCAAATACATGCTTAACAAATGATTTAGCTTCAAACACTTGGGATATACGTGATATAGCTTCAAATGCAGGCGAAACAAACGAGTTAGCTTGTAATCCATGCGAAACTCATGACTTAGCTTCAAATCAATGCGATGTAGAAGGTTTACCTTCAAATTCATGCTTAACAAATGATTTAGCTTCAAACACTTGGGATATACGTGATATAGCTTCAAATGCAGACGATCAAACGAGTTAGCTTCAAAATCCATGCGATAAACTTGATTTAGCTTCAAATCAATGCGAAGTAGAAGGATTAGCTTAAAATCCATGCAACACAAATGATTTAGCTTCAAATACTTGCGATATAAATGATATAGCTTCAAATGCAGGCGAAACAAACGAGTTAGCTTATAATCCATGCGAAACTCATGATTTAGCTTCAAATCAATGCGATGTAGAAGGTTTACCTTCAAATACATGCTTAACAAATGATTTAGCTTCAAACACTTGGGATATACGTGATATAGCTTCAAATGCAGGCGAAACAAACGAGTTAGCTTGTAATCCATGCGAAACTCATGACTTAGCTTCAAATCAATGCGATGTAGAAGGTTTACCTTCAAATTCATGCTTAACAAATGATTTAGCTTCAAACACTTGGGATATACGTGATATAGCTTCAAATGCAGACGGTCAAACGAGTTAGCTTCAAAATCCATGCGATAAACTTGATTTAGCTTCAAATCAATGCGAAGTAGAAGGATTAGCTTCAAATCCATGCAACACAAATGATTTAGCTTCAAATACTTGCGATATAAATGATATAGCTTTAAATGCAGGCCTAACAAACGAGTTATCTTCTAATCCATGCGAAACTCATGATTTAGCTTCAAATCAATGCGATGTAGAAGGTTTACCTTCAAATCCATGCTTAACAAATGATTTAGCTTCAAACACTTGGGATATACCTGATATAGCTTCAAATGCAGACGATCAAACGAGTTAGCTTCAAAATCCATGCGATAAACTTGATTTAGCTTCAAATCAATGCGAAGTAGAAGGGTGAGCTTCAAATCCATGCAACACAAATGATTTAGCTTCAAATACTTGCGATATAAATGATATAGCTTCAAATGTAGGCGAAACAAACGAGTTAGCTTCTAATCCATGCGAAACTCATGATTTAGCTTCAAATAAATGCGATGTAGAAGGTTTACCTTCAAATCCATGCTTAACAAATAATTTAGCTTCAAACACTTGGGACATAAGTGATATAGCTTCAAATGCAGACGATCAAACTTGTTAGCCTCAAAATCCATGCGATAAACTTGATGTAGCTTGAAATCAATGCGAAGTAGAAGGATGAGCTTCAAATCCATGTAACACAAATGATTTGGCTTCAAATACTTGCGATATAAATGATATAGCTTCAAATGTAGGCGAAACAAACGAGTTAGCTTCTAATACATGCGAAACTCATGATTTAGCTTCAAATCAATGCGATGTAGAAGATTTACCTTCAAATCCATGCTTAACAAATGATTTAGCTTCAAACACTTGGGATATAAGTGACATAGCTTCAAATGCAGACGATCAAACGAGTTAGCTTCATAATCCACGCGATAAATTTGATTTAGCTTCAAATCAATGCGAAGTAGAAGGATGAGCTTCAAATCCATGCAACACAAATGATTTAGCTTCAAATTCTAGCGATATAAATGATATAGATTCAAATGCAGGCAAAACAAACGTGTTAGCTTCTAATGCATGCGAAACTCATGATTTAGCTTCAAATCAATGCGATGTAGAAGGTTTACCTTCAAATCCATGCTTAACAAATGATTTAGCTCCAAATACTTGGGATATAAATGATAAAGCTTCAAATGCAGAAGAAACAAACGGGTTATCTTCAAATCCATGCCATGCACTTGATTTTGCTGAAAATCAATGCGATGTAGAAGGTTTAGCTTCAAATCCATGCGAAACAAATGATTTAGCATCAGATACTTGCGATATAAGTGATATAGCTTCAAATGCAGGCGAAACAAACGAGTTAGCTTCTAATCCATGCGAAACTCATGATTTAGCTTCAAATCAATGCGATGTAGAAGGTTCACCTTCAAATCCATGCTTAGCAAATAATTTAGCTTCAAACACTTGGGATATAAGTGATATAGCTTCAAATGCAGACGATCAAACGAGTTAGCTTCAAAATCCATGCGATAAACTTGATTTAGCTTCAAATCAATGCGAAGTAGAAGGATGAGCTTCAAATCCATGTAACACAAATTATTTGGCTTCAAATACTTGCGATATAAATGATATAGCTTCAAATGTAGGCGAAACAAACGAGTTAGCTTCTAATACATGCGAAACTCATGATTTAGCTTCAAATCAATGCGATGTAGAAGGTTTACCTTCAAATCCATGCTTAACAAATGATTTAGCTTCAAACACTTGGGATATAAGTGACATAGCTTCAAATGCAGACGATCAAACGAGTTAGCTTCATAATCCACGCGATAAATTTGATTTAGCTTCAAATCAATGCGAAGTAGAAGGATGAGCTTCAAATCCATGCAACACAAATGATTTAGCTTCAAATTCTAGCGATATAAATGATATAGATTCAAATGCAGGCAAAACAAACGTGTTAGCTTCTAATCCATGCGAAACTCATGATTTAGCTTCAAATCAATGCGATGTAGAAGGTTTACCTTCAAATCCATGCTTAACAAATGATTTAGCTTCAAATACTTGGGATATAAATGATATAGCTTCAAATGCAGAAGATACAAACGGGTTATCTTCAAATCCATGCCATACACTTGATTTAGCTGAAAATCAATGCGATGTAGAAGGTTTACCTTCAAATCCATGCTTAACAAATGATTTAGCTTCAAATACTTGCGATATAAATTATATAGCTTCAAATGCAGAAGAAACAAACGAGTTATCTTCAAATCCATGCCATGCACTTGATTTAGCTGAAAATCAATGCGATGTAGAAGGTTTAGCTTCAAATCCATGCGAAACAAATGATTTAGTTTCAGATACTTGCGGTATAAATGATACAGACTCAAATGCAGACGAAACAAACGAGTTAGCTTCATATCTATGCGAAACACATGATTTAGCTTCAAATCAATGCGATGTAGAAGGTTTACCTTCAAATCCATGCTTAAAAAATGATTTAGCTTCAAACACTTGGGATATAAGTGATATGGCTTCAAATGTAGACGATCAAACGAGTTAGCTTCAAAATCCATGCGATAAACTTGATTTAGCTTCAAATCGATGCGATGTAGAAGGTTTACCTTCAAATCCATGCTTAACAAATGATTTAGCTTCAAATACTTGCGATATAAGTGATATAGCTTCAAATGCAGGCGAAACAAACGTGTTAGCTTGTAATCCATGCGAAACTCATGATTTAGCTTCAAATCAATGCGATGTAGAAGGTTTACCTTCAAATCCATGCTTAACAAATAATTTAGCTTCAAACAATTGGGATATAAGTGATATAGCTTCAAATGCAGAAGATCAAACGAGTTAGCCTCAAAATCCATGCGATAAACTTGATTTAGCTTCAAATCAATGCGAAGTAGAAGGGTGAGCTTCAAATCCATGCAACACAAATGATTTAGCTTCAAATACTTGCGATATAAATGATATAGCTTCAAATGCAGGCGAAACAAACGTGTTAGCTTCTAATCCATGCGAAACTCATGATTTAGCTTCAAATCAATGCGATGTAGAAGGTTTACCTTCTAATCCATGCTTAACAAATAATTTAGCTTCAAACACTTGGGATATAAGTGATATAGCTTCAAATGCAGAAGATCAAACGAGTTAGCCTCAAAATCCATGCGATAAACTTGATTTAGCTTCAAATCAATGCGAAGTAGAAGGGTGAGCTTCAAATCCATGCAACACAAATGATTTAGCTTCAAATACTTGCGATATAAATGATATAGCTTCAAATGTAGGCGAAACAAACGAGTTAGCTTCTAATCCATGCGAAACTCATGATTTAGCTTCAAATAAATGCGATGTAGAAGGTTTCCCTTCAAATCCATGCTTAACAAATAATTTAGCTTCAAATACTTGCGATATAAATGATATAGCTTCAAATGCAGGCGAAACAAACGTGTTAGCTTCTAATCCATGCGAAACTCATGATTTAGCTTCAAATCAATGCGATGTAGAAGGTTTACCTTCAAATCCATGCTGAACAAATGATTTAGCTTCAAACACTTGGGATATACGTGATATAGCTTCAAATGCAGGCGAAACAAACGTGTTAGATTGTAATCCATGCGAAACTCATGATTTAGCTTCAAATCAATGCGATGTAGAAGGTTTACCTTCAAATCCATGCAACACAAATGATTTAGCTTCAAACACTTGGGATATACGTGATATAGCTTCAAATGCAGACGATCAAACGAGTTAGCTTCCAAATCCATGCGACAAACTTGATTTAGCTTCAAATCAATGCGAAGTAGAAGGATTAGCTTAAAATCCATGCAACACAAATGATTTAGCTTCAAATACTTGCGATATAAATGATATAGCTTCAAATGCAGGCGTAACAAACGTGTTAGCTTCTAATCCATGCGAAACTCATGATTTAGCTTCAAATCAATGCGATGTAGAAGGTTTACCTTCAAATCCATGATTAACAAATAATTTAGCTTCAAACACTTGGGATATAAGTGATATAGCTTCAAATGCAGAAGATCAAACGAGTTAGCCTCAAAATCCATGCGATAAACTTGATTTAGCTTCAAATCAATGCGAAGTAGAAGGGTGAGCTTCAAATCCATGCAACACAAATGATTTAGCTTCAAATACTTGCGATATAAATGATATAGCTTCAAATGTAGGCGAAACAAACGAGTTAGCTTCTAATCCATGCGAAACTCATGATTTAGCTTCAAATCAATGCGATGTAGAAGGTTTACCTTCAAATCCATGCTTAACAAATAATTTAGCTTCAAACACTTGGGATATAAGTGATATAGCTTCAAATGCAGACGATCAAACGAGTTAGCCTCAAAATCCATGCGATAAACTTGATTTAGCTTGAAATCAATGCGAAGTAGAAGGATGAGCTTCAAATCCATGCAACACAAATGATTTAGCTTCAAATAATTGCGATATAAATGATATAGCTTCAAATGTAGGCGAAACAAACGTGTTAGCTTGTAATCCATGCAAAACTCATGATTGAGCTTCAAATCAATGCGATGTAGAAGGTTTACCTTCAAATCCATGCTGAACAAATGATTTAGCTTCAAACACTTGGGATATACGTGATATAGCTTCAAATGCAGGCGAAACAAACGTGTTAAATTGTAATCCATGCGAAACTCATGATTTAGCTTCAAATCAATGCGATGTAGAAGGTTTACCTTCAAATCCATGCTTAACAAATGATTTAGTTTCAAACACTTGGGATATACGTGATATAGCTTCAAATGCAGACGATCAAACGAGTTAGCTTCAAAATCCATGCGATAAACTTGATTTAGCTTCAAATCAATGCGAAGTAGAAGGATTAGCTTAAAATCCATGCAACACAAATGATTTAGCTTCAAATACTTGCGATATAAATGATATAGCTTCAAATGCAGGCGAAAGAAACGTGTTAGCTTCTAATCCATGCGAAACTCATGATTTAGCTTCAAATCAATGCGATGTAGAAGGTTTACCTTCAAATCCATGCTTAACAAATAATTTAGCTACAAAAACTTGGGATATAAGTGATATAGCTTCAAATGCAGACGATCAAACGAATTAGCTTCAAAATCCATGCGATAAACTTGATTTAGCTTCAAATCAATGCGAAGTAGAAGGATTAGCTTCAAATCCATGCAACACAAATGATTTAGCTTCAGACACTTGGGATATAAGTGATATAGCTTCAAATGCAGACGATCAAACGAGTTAGCTTCAAGTCCACGCGAAAAAAGTGGTTTAGCTTCAGACATATGCGATATAAGTGATATAGCTTCAAATGCAGAAGACACAAACGAGTTATATTCAAATCCATGCCATGCACTTGATTTAACTGAAAATCAATGCGATGTAGAAGGTTTAGTTTCAAATCCATGCGAAACAAATGATTTAGTTTCAGATACTTGCGGTATAAATGATACAGATTCAAATGCAGACGAAACAAACGAGTTAGCTTCATATCTATGCGAAACACATGATTTAGTTTCAAATCAATGCGATGTAGAAGGTTTACCTTCAAATCCATGCCTAAAAAATGATTTAGCTTCAAACACTTGGGATATAAGTGATATGGCTTCAAATGCAGACGATCAAACGAGTTAGCTTCAAAATCCATGCGATAAACTTCATTTAGCTTCAAATCAATGCGATGTAGAAGGTTTACGTTCAAATCCATGCAACACAAATGATTTAGCTTCAAATACTTGCGATATAAATGATACAGCTTCAAATGCAGGCGAAACAAACGTGTTAGCTTGTAATCCATGCGAATCTCATGATTTAGCTTCAAATCATGCGATGTAGAAGGTTTACCTCCAAATCCATGCTTAACAAATAATTTAGCTTCAAACACTTGGGATATAAGTGATATAGCTTCAAATGCAGAAGATCAAACGAGTTAGCCTCAAAATCCATGCGATAAACTTGATTTAGCTTCAAATCAATGCGAAGTAGAAGGGTGAGCTTCAAATCCATGCAACACAAATGATTTAGCTTCAAATACTTGCGATATAAATGATATAGCTTCAAATGTAGGCGAAACAAACGAGTTAGCTTCTAATCCATGCGAAACTCATGATTTAGCTTCAAATAAATGCGATGTAGAAGGTTTACCTTCAAATCCATGCTGAACAAATGATTTAGCTTCTAACACTTGGGATATACGTGATATAGCTTCAAATGCAGGCGAAACAAACGTGTTAGATTGTAATCCATGCGAAACTCATGATTTAGCTTCAAATCAATGCGATGTAGAAGGTTTACCTTCAAATCCATGCTTAAAAAATGATTTAGCTTCAAACACTTGGGATATAAGTGATATGGCTTCAAATGCAGACGATCAAACGAGTTAGCTTCAAAATACATGCGATACACTTCATTTAGCTTCAAATCAATGCGATGTAGAAGGTTTACCTTCAAATCCATGCTTAAAAAATGATTTAGCTTCAAACACTTGGGATATAAGTGATATGGCTTCAAATGCAGATGATCAAACGAGTTAGCTTCAAAATCCATGCGATAAACTTCATTTAGCTTCAAATCAATGCGATGTAGAAGGTTTACTTTCAAATCCATGCTAAACAAATGATTTAGCTTCAAATACTTGCGATATAAATGATATAGCTTCAAATGCAGGCGAAACAAACGTGTTAGCTTCTAATCCATGCGAAACTCATGATTTAGCTTCAAATCAATGCGATGTAGAAGGTTTACCTTCAAATCCATGCTTAACAAATAATTTACCTTCAAACACTTGGGATATAAGTGATTTAGCTTCAAATGCAGACGATCAAACGAATTAGCTTCAAAATCCATGCGATAAACTTGATTTAGCTTCAAATCAATGCGAAGTAGAAGGATTAGCTTCAAATCCATGCAACACAAATGATTTAGCTTCAGACACTTGGGATATAAGTGATATAGCTTCAAATGCAGACGATCAAACGAGTTAGCTTCAAGTCCACGCGAAAAAAGTGGTTTAGCTTCAGACATATGCGATATAAGTGATATAGCTTCAAATGCAGAAGACACAAACGAGTTATCTTCAAATCCATGCCATGCACTTGATTTAACTGAAAATCAATGCGATGTAGAAGGTTTAGCTTCAAATCCATGCGAAACAAATGATTTAGTTTCAGATACTTGCGGTATAAATGATACAGATTCAAATGCAGACGAAACAAACGAGTTAGCTTCATATCTATGCGAAACACATGATTTAGTTTCAAATCAATGCGATGTAGAAGGTTTACCTTCAAATCCATGCTTAAAAAATGATTTAGCTTCAAACACTTGGGATATAAGTGATATGGATTCAAATGCAGATGATCAAACGAGTTAGCTTCAAAATCCATGCGATAAACTTCATTTAGCTTCAAATCAATGCGATGTAGAAGGTTTACTTTCAAATCCATGCTAAACAAATGATTTAGCTTCAAATACTTGCGATATAAATGATATAGCTTCAAATGCAGGCGAAACAAACGTGTTAGCTTCTAATCCATGCGAAACTCATGATTTAGCTTCAAATCAATGCGATGTAGAAGGTTTACCTTCAAATCCATGCTTAACAAATAATTTACCTTCAAACACTTGGGATATAAGTGATTTAGCTTCAAATGCAGACGATCAAACGAATTAGCTTCAAAATCCATGCGATAAACTTGATTTAGCTTCAAATCAATGCGAAGTAGAAGGATTAGCTTCAAATCCATGCAACACAAATGATTTAGCTTCAGACACTTGGGATATAAGTGATATAGCTTCAAATGCAGACGATCAAACGAGTTAGCTTCAAGTCCACGCGAAAAAAGTGGTTTAGCTTCAGACATATGCGATATAAGTGATATAGCTTCAAATGCAGAAGACACAAACGAGTTATCTTCAAATCCATGCCATGCACTTGATTTAACTGAAAATCAATGCGATGTAGAAGGTTTAGCTTCAAATCCATGCGAAACAAATGATTTAGTTTCAGATACTTGCGGTATAAATGATACAGATTCAAATGCAGACGAAACAAACGAGTTAGCTTCATATCTATGCGAAACACATGATTTAGTTTCAAATCAATGCGATGTAGAAGGTTTACCTTCAAATCCATGCTTAAAAAATGATTTAGCTTCAAACACTTGGGATATAAGTGATATGGCTTCAAATGCAGACGATCAAACGAGTTAGCTTCAAAATCCATGCGATAAACTTCATTTAGCTTCAAATACTTGCGATATAAATGATACAGCTTCAAATGCAGGCGAAACAATCGTGTTAGCTTGTAATCCATGCGAATCTCATGATTTAGCTTCAAATCAATGCGATGTAGAAGGTTTACCTCCAAATCCATGCTTAACAAATAATTTAGCTTCAAACACTTGGGATATAAGTGATATAGCTTCAAATGCAGAAGATCAAACGAGTTAGCCTCAAAATCCATGCGATAAACTCGATTTAGCTTCAAATCAATGCGAAGTAGAAGGGTGTGCTTCAAATCCATGCAACACAAATGATTTAGCTTCAAATACTTTCGATATAAATGATATAGCTTCAAATGCAGGCGAAACAAACGTGTTAGCTTCTAATCCATGCGAAACTCATGATTTAGCTTCAAATCAATGCGATGTAGAAGGTTTACCTTCAAATCCATGCTTAACAAATAATTTAGCTACAAAAACTTGGGATATAAGTGATATAGCTTCAAATGCAGACGATCAAACGAATTAGCTTCAAAATCCATGCGATAAACTTGATTTAGCTTCAAATCAATGCGAAGTAGAAGGATTAGCTTCAAATCCATGCAACACAAATGATTTAGCTTCAGACACTTGGGATATAAGTGATATAGCTTCAAATGCAGACGAACAAACGAGTTAGCTTCAAGTCCACGCGAAAAAAGTGGTTTAGCTTCAGACATATGCGATATAAGTGATATAGCTTCAAATGCAGAAGACACAAACGAGTTATATTCAAATCCATGCCATGCACTTGATTTAACTGAAAATCAATGCGATGTAGAAGGTTTAGTTTCAAATCCATGCGAAACAAATGATTTAGTTTCAGATACTTGCGGTATAAATGATACAGATTCAAATGCAGACGAAACAAACGAGTTAGCTTCATATCTATGCGAAACACATGATTTAGTTTCAAATCAATGCGATGTAGATGGTTTACCTTCAAATCCATGCTTAAAAAATGATTTAGCTTCAAACACTTGGGATATAAGTGATATAGCTTCAAATGCAGAAGATCAAACGAGTTAGCCTCAAAATCCATGCGATAAACTTGATTTATCTTCAAATCAATGCGAAGTAGAAGGGTGAGCTTCAAATCCATGCAACACAAATGATTTAGCTTCAAATACTTGCGATATAAATGATATAGCTTCAAATGTAGGCGAAACAAACGAGTTAGCTTCTAATCCATGCGAAACTCATGATTTAGCTTCAAATAAATGCGATGTAGAAGGTTTACCTTCAAATCCATGCTGAACAAATGATTTAGCTTCTAACACTTGGGATATACGTGATATAGCTTCAAATGCAGGCGAAACAAACGTATTAGATTGTAATCCATGCGAAACTCATGATTTAGCTTCAAATCAATGCGATGTAGAAGGTTTACCTTCAAATCCATGCTTAAAAAATGATTTAGCTTCAAACACTTGGGATATAAGTGATATGGCTTCAAATGCAGACGATCAAACGAGTTAGCTTCAAAATACATGCGATAAACTTCATTTAGCTTCAAATCAATGCGATGTAGAAGGTTTATCTTCAAATCCATGCGAAACAAATGATTTAGTTTCAGATACTTGCGGTATAAATGATACAGATTCAAATGCAGACGAAACAAACGAGTTAGCTTCATATCTATGCGAAACACATGATTTAGCTTCAAATACTTGCGATAAAAATGATATAGCTTCAAATGCAGGCGAAACAAACGTGTTAGCTTGTAATCCATGCGAAACACATGATTTAGTTTCAAATCAATGCGATGTAGAAGGTTTACCTTCAAATCCATGCTTAAAAAATGATTTAGCTTCAAACACTTGGGATATAAGTGATATGGCTTCAAATGCAGACGATCAAACGAGTTAGCTTCAAAATCCATGCGATAAACTTCATTTAGCTTCAAATCAATGCGATGTAGAAGGTTTACCTTCAAATCCATGCTTAACAAATGATTTAGCTTCAAATACTTGCGATATAAATGATACAGCTTCAAATGCAGGCGAAACAAACGAGTTAGCTTCTAATCCATGCGAAACTCATGATTTAGCTTCAAATAAATGCGATGTAGAAGGTTTACCTTCAAATCCATGCTTAACAAATAATTTAGCTTCAAACACTTGGGATATAAGTGATATAGCTTCAAATGCAGACGATCAAACGAGTTAGCCTCAAAATCCATGCGATAAACTTGATTTAGCTTGAAATCAATGCGAAGTAGAAGGGTGAGCTTCAAATCCATGCAACACAAATGATTTAGCTTCAAATACTTGCGATATAAATGATATAGCTTCAAATGTAGGCGAAACAAACGAGTTAGCTTCTAATCCATGCGAAACTCATGATTTAGCTTCAAATCAATGCGATGTAGAAGGATGAGCTTCAAATCCATGCAACACAAATGATTTAGCTTCAAATACTTGCGATATAAATGATACAGCTTCAAATGCAGGCGAAACAAACGTGTTAGATTCTAATCCATGCGAAACTCATGATTTAGCTTCAAATCAATGCGATGTAGAAGGTTTACCTTCAAATCCATGCATAACAAATAATTTAGCTTCAAACACTTGGGACATAAGTGATATAGCTTCAAATGCAGACGATCAAACGAGTTAGCCTCAAAATCCATGCGATATACTTGATTTAGCTTGAAATCAATGCGAAGTAGAAGGATGAGCTTCAAATCCATGCAACACAAATGATTTAGCTTCAAATGTAGGCGAAACAAACGTGTTAGCTTGTAATCCATGCGAAACTCATGATTTAGCTTCAAATCAATGCGATGTAGAAGGTTTACCTTCAAATCCATGCTGAACAAATGATTTAGCTTCAAACACTTGGGATATACGTGATATAGCTTCAAATGCAGGCAAAACAAACGTGTTAGATTGTAATCCATGCGAAACTCATGATTTAGCTTCAAATCAATGCGATGTAGAAGGTTTACCTTCAAATCCAAGCTTAACAAATGATTTAGCTTCAGACACTTGGGATATAAGTGATATAGCTTCAAATGCAGACGATCAAACGAGTTAGCTTCAAGTCCACGCGAAAAAAGTGGTTTAGCTTCAGACATATGCGATATAAGTGATATAGCTTCAAATGCAGAAGACACAAACGAGTTATCTTCAAATCCATGCCATGCACTTGATTTAACTGAAAATCAATGCGATGTAGAAGGTTTAGCTTCAAATCCATGCGAAACAAATGATTTAGTTTCAGATACTTGCGGTATAAATGATACAGATTCAAATGCAGACGAAACAAACGAGTTAGCTTCATATCTATGCGAAACACATGATTTAGTTTCAAATCAATGCGATGTAGAAGGTTTACCTTCAAATCCATGCTTAAAAAATGATTTAGCTTCAAACACTTGGGATATAAGTGATATGGCTTCAAATGCAGACGATCAAACGAGTTAGCTTCAAAATCCATGCGATAAACTTCATTTAGCTTCAAATCAATGCGATGTAGAAGGTTTACCTTCAAATCCATGCTTAACAAATAATTTAGCTTCAAACACTTGGGATATAAGTGATATAGCTTCAAATGCAGAAGATCAAACGAGTTAGCCTCAAAATCCATGCGATAAACTTGATTTAGCTTGAAATCAATGCGAAGTAGAAGGGTGAGCTTCAAATCCATGCAACACAAATGATTTAGCTTCAAATAATTGCGATATAAATGATATAGCTTCAAATGTAGGCGAAACAAACGAGTTAGCTTCTAATCCATGCGAAACTCATGATTTAGCTTCAAATAAATGCGATGTAGAAGGTTTACCTTCAAATCCATGCTTAACAAATAATTTAGCTTCAAACACTTGGGACATAAGTGATATAGCTTCAAATGCAGACGATCAAACGAGTTAGCCTCAAAATCCATGCGATAAACTTGATTTAGCTTGAAATCAATGCGAAGTAGAAGGATGAGCTTCAAATCCATGCAACACAAATGATTTAGCTTCAAATAATTGCGATATAAATGATATAGCTTCAAATGTAGGCGAAACAAACGTGTTAGCTTGTAATCCATGCGAAACTCATGATTTAGCTTCAAATCAATGCGATGTAGAAGGTTTACCTTCAAATCCATGCTGAACAAATGATTTAGCTTCAAACACTTGGTATATACGTGATATAGCTTCAAATGCAGGCGAAACAAACGTGTTAGCTTCTAATCCATGCGAAACTCATGATTTAGCTTCAAATCAATGCGATGTAGAAGGTTTACCTTCAAATCCATGCTTAAAAAATGATTTAGCTTCAAACACTTGGGATATACGTGATATAGCTTCAAATGCAGACGATCAAACGAGTTAGCTTCAAAATCCATGCGATAAACTTCATTTAGCTTCAAATCAATGCGATGTAGAAGGTTTACCTTCAAATCCATGCTTAACAAATGATTTAGCTTCAAATACTTGCGATATAAATGATACAGCTTCAAACGCAGGCGAAACAAACGAGTTAGCTTCTAATCCATGCGAAACTCATGATTTAGCTTCAAATCAATGCGATGTAGAAGGTTTACCTTCAAATCCATGCTTAACAAATGATTTAGCTTCAAATACTTGCGATATAAATGATATAGCTTCAAATGCAGGCGAAACAAACGTGTTAGCTTGTAATCCATGCGAATCTCATGATTTAGCTTCAAATCAATGCGATGTAGAAGGTTTACCTTCAAATCCATGCTGAACAAATGATTTAGCTTCAAACACTTGGGATATACGTGATATAGCTTCAAATGCAGGCGAAACAAACGTGTTAGATTGTAATCCATGCGAAACTCATGATTTAGCTTCAAATCAATGCGATGTAGAAGGTTTACCTTCAAATCCATGCTTAACAAATGATTTAGCTTCAAACACTTGGGATATACGTGATATAGCTTCAAATGCAGACGATCAAACGAGTTAGCCTCAAAATCCGTGCGATAAACTTGATTTAGCTTCAAATCAATGCGAAGTAGAAGGATTAGCTTCAAATCCATGCAACACAAATGATTTAGCTTCAGACACTTGGGATATAAGTGATATAGCTTCAAATGCAGACGATCAAACGAGTTAGCTTCAAGTCCACGCGAAAAAAGTGGTTTAGCTTCAGACATATGCGATATAAGTGATATAGCTTCAAATGCAGAAGACACAAACGAGTTATCTTCAAATCCATGCCATGCACTTGATTTAACTGAAAATCAATGCGATGTAGAAGGTTTAGCTTCAAATCCATGCGAAACAAATGATTTAGTTTCAGATACTTGCGGTATAAATGATACAGATTCAAATGCAGACGAAACAAACGAGTTAGCTTCATATCTATGCGAAACACATGATTTAGTTTCAAATCAATGCGATGTAGAAGGTTTACCTTCAAATCCATGCTTAAAAAATGATTTAGCTTCAAACACTTGGGATATAAGTGATATGGCTTCAAATGCAGACGATCAAACGAGTTAGCTTCAAAATCCATGCGATAAACTTCATTTAGCTTCAAATCAATGCGATGTAGAAGGTTTACCTTCAAATCCATGCTTAACAAATGATTTAGCTTCAAATACTTGCGATATAAATGATACAGCTTCAAATGCAGGCGAAACAAACGAGTTAGCTTCTAATCCATGCGGAACTCATGATTTAGCTTCAAATAAATGCGATGTAGAAGGTTTACCTTCAAATCCATGCTTAACAAATAATTTAGCTTCAAACACTTGGGATATAAGTGATATAGCTTCAAATGCAGACGATCAAACGAGTTAGCCTCAAAATCCATGCGATAAACTTGATTTAGCTTGAAATCAATGCGAAGTAGAAGGATGAGCTTCAAATCCATGCAACACAAATGATTTAGCTTCAAATACTTGCGATATAAATGATATAGCTTCAAATGCAGGCGAAACAAACGTGTTAGCTTCTAATCCATGCGAAACTCATGATTTAGCTTCAAATCAATGCGATGTAGAAGGTTTACCTTCAAATCCATGCTTAACAAATAATTTAGCTTCAAACACTTGGGATATAAGTGATATAGCTTCAAATGCAGACGATCAAACGAATTAGCTTCAAAATCCATGCGATAAACTTGATTTAGCTTCAAATCAATGCGAAGTAGAAGGATTAGCTTCAAATCCATGCAACACAAATGATTTAGCTTCAGACACTTGGGATATAAGTGATATAGCTTCAAATGCAGACGATCAAACGAGTTAGCTTCAAGTCCACGCGAAAAAAGTGGTTTAGCTTCAGACATATGCGATATAAGTGATATAGCTTCAAATGCAGACGATCAAACGAGTTAGCTTCAAGTCCACGCGAAAAAAGTGGTTTAGCTTCAGACATATGCGATATAAGTGATATAGCTTCAAATGCAGAAGACACAAACGAGTTATCTTCAAATCCATGCCATGCACTTGATTTAACTGAAAATCAATGCGATGTAGAAGGTTTAGCTTCAAATCCATGCGAAACAAATGATTTAGTTTCAGATACTTGCGGTATAAATGATACAGATTCAAATGCAGACGAAACAAACGAGTTAGCTTCATATCTATGCGAAACACATGATTTAGTTTCAAATCAATGCGATGTAGAAGGTTTACCTTCAAATCCATGCTTAAAAAATGATTTAGCTTCAAACACTTGAGATATAAGTGATATGGCTTCAAATGCAGACGATCAAACGAGTTAGCTTCAAAATCCATGCGATAAACTTCATTTAGCTTCAAATCAATGCGATGTAGAAAGTTTACCTTCAAATCCATGCTTAACAAATGATTTAGCTTCAAACACTTGGGATATACGAGATATAGCTTCAAATGCAGACGATCAAACGAGTTAGCATCAAAATCCATGCGATAAACTTGATTTAGCTTCAAATCAATGCGAAGTAGAAGGATTAGCTTAAAATCCATGCAACACAAATGATTTAGCTTCAAATACCTGCGATATAAATGATATAGCTTCAAATGCAGGCGAAACAAACGTGTTAGCTTCTAATCCATGCGAAACTCATGATTTAGCTTCAAATCAATGCGATGTAGAAGGTTTACCTTCAAATCCATGCTTAACAAATAATTTAGCTTCAAACACTTGGGATATAAGTGATATAGCTTCAAATGCAGACGATCAAACGAATTAGCTTCGAAATCCATGCGATAAACTTGATTTAGCTTCAAATCAATGCGAAGTAGAAGGATTAGCTTCAAATCCATGCAACACAAATGATTTAGCTTCAGACACTTGGGATATAAGTGATATGGCTTCAAATGCAGACGATCAAACGAGTTAGCTTCAAGTCCACGCGAAAAAAGTGGTTTAGCTTCAGACATATGCGATATAAGTGATATAGCTTCAAATGCAGAAGACACAAACGAGTTATCTTCAAATCCATGCCATGCACTTGATTTAACTGAAAATCAATGCGATGTAGAAGGTTTAGCTTCAAATCCATGCGAAACAAATGATTTAGTTTCAGATACTTGCGGTATAAATGATGCAGATTCAAATGCAGACGAAACAAACGAGTTAGCTTCATATCTATGCGAAACACATGATTTAGCTTCAAATCAATGTGATGTAGAAGGTTTACCTTCAAATCCATGCTTAAAAAATGATTTAGCTTCAAACACTTGGGATATAAGTGATATGGCTTCAAATGCAGACGATCAAACGAGTTAGCTTCAAAATACATGCGATAAACTTCATTTAGCTTCAAATCAATGCGATGTAGAAGGTTTACCTTCAAATCCATGCTTAACAAATGATTTAGCTTCAAATACTTGCGATATAAATGATATAGCTTCAAATGCAGGCGAAACAAACGTGTTAGCTTGTAATCCATGCGAAACTCATGATTTAGCTTCAAATCAATGCGATGTAGAAGGTTTACCTTCAAATCCATGCTTAACAAGTGATTTAGCTTCAAACACTTGGGATATACGTGATATAGCTTCAAATGCAGACGATCAAACGAGTTAGCTTCAAAATCCATGCGATAAACTTGATTTAGCTTCAAATCAATGCGAAGTAGAAGGATTAGCTTAAAATCCATGCAACACAAATGATCTAGCTTCAAATACTTGCGATATAAATGATATAGCTTCAAATGCAGGCGAAACAAACGTGTTAGCTTCTAATGCATGCGAAACTCATGATTTAGCTTCAAATCAATGCGATGTAGAAGGTTTACCTTCAAATCCATGCTTAACAAATAATTTAGCTTCAAACACTTGGGATATAAGTGATATAGCTTCAAATGCAGACGATCAAACGAGTTAGCTTCAAAATCCATGCGATAAAATTGATTTAGCTTCAAATCAATGCGAAGTAGAAGGATGAGCTTCAAATCCATGTAACACAAATGATTTAGCTTCAAATACTTGCGATATAAATGATATAGCTTCAAATGTAGGCGAAACAAACGAGTTAGCTTCTAATCCATGCGAAACTCATGATTTAGCTTCAAATCAATGCGATGTAGAAGGTTTACCTTCAAATCCATGCTTAACAAATGATTTAGCTTCAAATACTTGCGATATAAATGATACAGCTTCAAATGCAGGCGAAACAAACGTGTTAGCTTGTAATCCATGCGAATCTCATGATTTAGCTTCAAATCAATGCGATGTAGAAGGTTTACCTCCAAATCCATGCTTAACAAATAATTTAGCTTCAAACACTTGGGATATAAGTGATATAGCTTCAAATGCAGAAGATCAAACGAGTTAGCCTCAAAATCCATGCGATAAACTTGATTTAGCTTCAAATCAATGCGAAGTAGAAGGATGAGCTTCAAATCCATGTAACACAAATGATTTAGCTTCAAATACTTGCGATATAAATGATATAGCTTCAAATGTAGGCGAAACAAACGAGTTAGCTTCTAATCCATGCGAAACTCATGATTTAGCTTCAAATAAATGCGATGTAGAAGGTTTACCTTCAAATCCATGCTGAACAAATGATTTAGCTTCTAACACTTGGGATATACGTGATATAGCTTCAAATGCAGGCGAAACAAACGTGTTAGATTGTAATCCATGCGAAACTCATGATTTAGCTTCAAATCAATGCGATGTAGAAGGTTTACCTTCAAATCCATGCTTAAAAAATGATTTAGCTTCAAACACTTGGGATATAAGTGATATGGCTTCAAATGCAGACGATCAAACGAGTTAGCTTCAAAATACATGCGATACACTTCATTTAGCATCAAATCAATGCGATGTAGAAGGTTTATCTTCAAATCCATGCTTAACAAATGATTTAGCTTCAAATACTTGCGATATGAATGATATAGCTTCAAATGCAGGCGAAACAAACGTGTTAGCTTGTAATCCATGCGAAACTCATGATTTAGCTTCAAATCAATGCGATGTAGAAGGTTTAGCTTCAAATCCATGCGAAACAAATGATTTAGTTTCAGATACTTGCGGTATAAATGATACAGATTCAAATGCAGACGAAACAAACGAGTTAGCTTCATATCTATGCGTAACACATGGTTTAGTTTCAAATCAATGCGATGTAGAAGGTTTACCTTCAAATCCATGCTTAAAAAATGATTTAGCTTCAAACACTTGGGATATAAGTGATATGGCTTCAAATGCAGACGATCAAACGAGTTAGCTTCAAAATCCATGCGATAAACTTCATTTAGCTTCAAATCAATGCGATGTAGAAGGTTTACCTTCAAATCCATGCTTAACAAATGATTTAGCTTCAAATACTTGCGATATAAATGATACAGCTTCAAATGCAGGCGAAACAAACGTGTTAGCTTGTAATCCATGCGAATCTCATGATTTAGCTTCAAATCAATGCGAAGTAGAAGGATTAGCTTAAAATCCATGCAACACAAATGATCTAGCTTCAAATACTTGCGATATAAATGATATAGCTTCAAATGCAGGCGAAACAAACGTGCTAGCTTCTAATCCACGCGAAACTCATGATTTAGCTTCAAATCCATTCGATGTAGAAGGTTTACCTTCAAATCCATGCTTAACAAATAATTTAGCTTCAAACACTTGGGATATAAGTGATATAGCTTCAAATGCAGACGATCGAACGAGTTAGCTTCAAAATCCATGCGATAAACTTGATTTAGCTTCAAATCAATGCGAAGTAGAAGGATGAGCTTCAAATCCATGTAACACAAATGATTTAGCTTCAAATACTTGCGATATAAATGATATAGCTTCAAATGCAGGCGAAACAAACGTGTTAGGTTCTAATCCATGCGAAACTCATGATTTAGCTTCAAATCAATGCGATGCAGAAGGTTTACCTTCAAATCCATGCTGAACAAATGATTTAGCTTCAAACACTTGGGATATACGTGATATAGCTTCAAATGCAGGCGAAACAAACGTGTTAGATTGTAATCCATGCGAAACTCATGATTTAGCTTCAAATCAATGCGATGTAGAAGGTTTACCTTCAAATCCATGCTTAACAAATGATTTAGCTTCAGACACTTGGGATATAAGTGATATAGCTTCAAATGCAGACGATCAAACGAGTTAGCTTCAAGTCCACGCGAAAAAAGTGGTTTAGCTTCAGACATATGCGATATAAGTGATATAGCTTCAAATGCAGAAGACACAAACGAGTTATCTTCAAATCCATGCCATGCACTTGATTTAGCTGAAAATCAATGCGATGTAGTAGGTTTAGCTTCAAATCCATGCGAAACAAATGATTTAGTTTCAGATACTTGCGGTATAAATGATGCAGATTCAAAATGCAGACGAAACAAACGAGTTAGCTTCATATCTATGCGAAACACATGATTTAGCTTCAAATCAATGCGATGTAGAAGGTTTACCTTCAAATCCATGCTTAAAAAATGATTTAGCTTCAAACACTTGGGATATAAGTGATATGGCTTCAAATGCAGACGATCAAACGAGTTAGCTTCAAAATACATGCGATAAACTTCATTTAGCTTCAAATCAATGCGATGTAGAAGGTTTACCTTCAAATCCATGCTTAACAAATGATTTAGCTTCAAATACTTGCGATATAAATGATATAGCTTCAAATGCAGGCGAAACAAACGTGTTAGCTTGTAATCCATGCGAAACTCATGATTTAGCTTCAAATCAATGCGATGTAGAAGGTTTAGCTTCAAATCCATGCGAAACAAATGATTTAGTTTCAGATACTTGCGGTATAAATGATACAGATTCAAATGCAGACGAAACAAACGAGTTAGCTTCATATCTATGCGAAACACATGATTTAGTTTCAAATCAATGCGATGTAGAAGGTTTACCTTCAAATCCATGCTTAAAAAATGATTTAGCTTCAAACACTTGGGATATAAGTGATATGG